>NW_024426663.1:81711713-81714089 GCF_017311325.1 Ursus maritimus | reverse complement strand
CTGACCAAACTTCCTAGTTCTTATGTTCCATAGATGAGAGAAAATATATGATAATTGACTTTCTCTGCTTGACTTATTTCACTTAGCATTATCTCCTCCAGTGCCATCCATATTGCAGCAAATGTTGAGAAATCGGTCTTTTTGATAGCTGAGTAATATTCAATTGTATATATGGACCACAACTTCTTTTTTTTTAAGATTTTTTATTTATTTATTCGACAGAGACAAAGACAGCCAGCGAGAGAAGGAACACAAGCAGGGGTAGTGGGAGAGGAAGAAGCAGGCTCATAGCGGAGGAGCCTGATATGGGGCTCAATCCCGCAATGCTGGGATCACGCCCTGAGCCGAAGGCAGACGCTTAACCGCTGTGCCACCCAGGCGCCCCTGGACCACAACTTCTTAATCCAGTCATCTGTTGAAGGACATCTCAGCATCTTCCACAATTTAGCTATTGTGGACAATGCTGCTATGAAAACTGGGGTGCATATGGCCCTTCTCTTCACTTCATCTGTATTTTTGGGGTAGATACCCAGTAGTGCAATGGCTGGATCATAATATAGCTCAATTTTTAACTTTTTAAGGGACCTCCACACTGTTATACAGAGTGGCTGTACCAACTTGCATTCCCACCAACAATGTAGGAGGGATCCCCTTTCTCCACATCCTCTCCAACAATTGTTTCTTGCCTTGTCAATTTTTGCCATACTAACTGGCATAGGGTGGTATCTTAGTGTGGTTTTGATTTGAATTTCCCTGATGGCTAATGATTTTGAACATTTTTTTCATGTGTCTGTTAGCCATTTGTATGTTTTCATTGGAAAAGTGTCTGTTCATATCTTCTGCCCATTTAATGATTTCTTTTTTGTTTCTCATGTATTGAGTTTGAGAATTTCTTTGTAGATCTTGGATACCAGTCTTTTATCTGTAGCATAATTTGCAAATATCTTCTCCCATTCCGTGGCTGCCTCTTAGTTTTTTTGACTTTTTCCTTGGCTGTGCAGAAGCTTTTTATCTTGATGAAGTCAAACATGTTCATTTTATCTTTTGTCTCTCTTGCCTTTGGAGATGTGTCATGAAAAAGGTTGCTGTGGCTGATGTCATAGAGGTTGCTGCCTATACTCTCCTCTAGGATTTTGATGGATTCCTGTCTCACATCGAGGTCTTTCATCCATTTGGAGTTTATCTTTGTGTATTGTGTGAGAGAGTGGTCAAGTTTCATTCTTTTGCATGACGCTAACCAATTTTCCCAGCACCATTTATTGAAGAGACTGTCTTTTTTCCACCGGATGTTTTTTCCTGCTTTGTCAAAGATTAGTTGCCCAAAGAGCTGAGGGTCCATTTCTGAGTTCTCTATTCTGTTCCATTGGTTTATGTGTCTGTTTTGCCAGTACCATGCTCTCTTTGTGATCACAGCTTTGTAGTAAAGCTTGATATCCGGCATTGTGATGCCCCCAGCTTTGTTTTTCCTTTTCAACAATTCCTTGGTGATCTGGGGCCTTTCTGGTTTCACACACATTTAAGGGCTGTTTGTTCCAGTTCTTTGAAAAATCTCATTGGTATTTTGATCTGGATAGCACTGAAAGTGTAGATTGCTCTGTGTAGCATGGACATTTTAACTATGTTAATTCTTCTGATCCATGAGCATGGAATATTTTTCCATCTTTTTTATGTCTTCTTCAATGTCTTTCAAGAGTGATTTGTAGTTTCTAGAATATAGGTCCTTTACATCTCTGGTTAAGTTAATTCCAAGGTAATGTATGAATTTGGTGCCATTGTAAATGGGATGGATTCCCTAATTTCTCTTTCTTCACTCTCATTGTTCGTGTATAGAAATGCAACTGATTTCTGAGCATTGATTTTGTATCCCACCACATTACTGAATTGCTCTATAACTTCTATGTGTAGTGCAGAGGATATGAATAGACACTTTTCCAATGAAGACATACAAATGGCTAACAGACACATGAAAAAATGTTCAAAAGCATTAGCTATCAGAGAAATTCAAATCAAAACCACACTGAGATACCACCTTATGCCAGTTACAATGGCAAAGATTGACAAGGCAAGAAACAACAATTGTTTGAGAGGATGTGGAGAAAGGGGATCCCTCCTACATTGTTGGTGGGAATGCAAGTTGGTACAGCCACTCTGGATAACAGTATGGAGGTCCTTTAAAAAGTTAAAAATTGAGCTACCCTATGACTCAGCCATTGCACTACTGGGTATTTACCCCAAAGATACAGACATAGTGAAGAGAAGGGCCATATGCACCCCAATGTTCATAGCAGCAATGTCCACAATAACTAAATCGTGGAAGGAACCGAGATGCCCTTCAACAGATGACTGGATTAAGAAGTTGTGGTCCATATATACAAT
>NW_024426663.1:81692690-81711703 GCF_017311325.1 Ursus maritimus | reverse complement strand
AAACATGTTCATTTTATCTTTTGTCTCTCTTGCCTTTGGAGATGTGTCATGAAAAAGGTTGCTGTGGCTGATGTCATAGAGGTTGCTGCCTATACTCTCCTCTAGGATTTTGATGGATTCCTGTCTCACATCGAGGTCTTTCATCCATTTGGAGTTTATCTTTGTGTATTGTGTGAGAGAGTGGTCAAGTTTCATTCTTTTGCATGACGCTAACCAATTTTCCCAGCACCATTTATTGAAGAGACTGTCTTTTTTCCACCGGATGTTTTTTCCTGCTTTGTCAAAGATTAGTTGCCCAAAGAGCTGAGGGTCCATTTCTGAGTTCTCTATTCTGTTCCATTGGTTTATGTGTCTGTTTTGCCAGTACCATGCTCTCTTTGTGATCACAGCTTTGTAGTAAAGCTTGATATCCGGCATTGTGATGCCCCCAGCTTTGTTTTTCCTTTTCAACAATTCCTTGGTGATCTGGGGCCTTTCTGGTTTCACACACATTTAAGGGCTGTTTGTTCCAGTTCTTTGAAAAATCTCATTGGTATTTTGATCTGGATAGCACTGAAAGTGTAGATTGCTCTGTGTAGCATGGACATTTTAACTATGTTAATTCTTCTGATCCATGAGCATGGAATATTTTTCCATCTTTTTTATGTCTTCTTCAATGTCTTTCAAGAGTGATTTGTAGTTTCTAGAATATAGGTCCTTTACATCTCTGGTTAAGTTAATTCCAAGGTAATGTATGAATTTGGTGCCATTGTAAATGGGATGGATTCCCTAATTTCTCTTTCTTCACTCTCATTGTTCGTGTATAGAAATGCAACTGATTTCTGAGCATTGATTTTGTATCCCACCACATTACTGAATTGCTCTATAACTTCTATGTGTAGTGCAGAGGATATGAATAGACACTTTTCCAATGAAGACATACAAATGGCTAACAGACACATGAAAAAATGTTCAAAAGCATTAGCTATCAGAGAAATTCAAATCAAAACCACACTGAGATACCACCTTATGCCAGTTACAATGGCAAAGATTGACAAGGCAAGAAACAACAATTGTTTGAGAGGATGTGGAGAAAGGGGATCCCTCCTACATTGTTGGTGGGAATGCAAGTTGGTACAGCCACTCTGGATAACAGTATGGAGGTCCTTTAAAAAGTTAAAAATTGAGCTACCCTATGACTCAGCCATTGCACTACTGGGTATTTACCCCAAAGATACAGACATAGTGAAGAGAAGGGCCATATGCACCCCAATGTTCATAGCAGCAATGTCCACAATAACTAAATCGTGGAAGGAACCGAGATGCCCTTCAACAGATGACTGGATTAAGAAGTTGTGGTCCATATATACAATAGAATATTACTCAGCTATCAGAAAGAATGATTACACAACAATTACAGCAACATGGTTGGCACTGGAGGAGATAATGCTAAGTGAAATAAGTCAAGCAGAGAAAGACAATTATCATATGGTTTCTCTCATCTATGGAACATAAGAACTAGGAAGATAGGTAGAAGAAGAAAGGGATAAAGAAAGGGGGGTACTCAGAAGGGGGAATGAAGCATGAGAGACTATGTACTCTGAGAAACAAACTGAGGGCTTCAGAGGGGAGGGGGTTTGGGGAATGGGATAGGCTGGTGATGGGTAGTGAGGAGGGCACTTATTGCATGGTGCACTGGGTGTTATACGCAACTAATGAATCATGGAACTTTACATCAAAAACCAGGGATGTAGTGTATGGTGAGTAACATAATATAATAAAAAATATTCTTATAATAAAAAATAAAAAATATAAAAGTATTACATTGATGGCCAAATTCACTTGAATGTATAACTTCCTGTTAGCTTGTTTAAGAAACCATTCATTTTGCATTAAAAAAAACAATATTTTGTTTCAAGTCTACACATCATCTTGACCATTGTTACTTTGAACTGCATTTCTGGTAATTTGTTTATATCCCTGTCCATCAGTTCTGTGGAAGAGTCCACAGGCTCATTATCTCTTCTTTGGTGGGTGGGATTTCTCCTTCTTCTCATTCTGATGAGGAGAGGTTGTGGTGTTGCCCCCAGCCCAAATTATTGACCAGGACCCAAGCAGTGTGCTCTTGTTTTATATGGACCTTGGGGATGTGGGCTTCTTGATTTTTCAGCCTGCCTTCTGGGTTAGGGGCCTACCACACTGATAGTCAGGCAACACTGTTTGGGTAGAGTTTCCCTGTCCCCTGCGAGGGGAGATGGGGATGGGCACAATGTGAGCTGGTATTTCTGGGCTTTTGTTCTCTGGCGGCTTTCCCTGGCAGTTTTCTGTGGCTCTTCTGAGAGTCAGAGCAGCAGTGGCAGAATCCCAGCCTCTGTCTCTGAACAGAGAGATTGCAGTCTGCTCTCCACTGAGGTCTCCTGGCCTCTTTAACTCCGTTTCTGTTGGTGTCGCTAAAAACCCTGTAGTGTCCCGAGTTGTGTGCCCCACACCCGGTGTCCCAGCGCTCATTTCCAGGGCTGGCAATTCTTTGTCCTTTGTGCTTCTAACACCCCAGCAGCGAGCTGCCCCCATGCGCCCTCTTGAGCTCCGTGTTTCAGTATGGTTCGGGGAGAACTCCAGAGTACTGGTTTTCAGTCTGGTTGCATGCGCATTCCCAGGTTCATGGTCTCAGTCTGCTCTGTCAAGGGTGCTGGTCTGGGAGTCCGCCCCGCTTCCCAGTGCAGGTGGCTACCGCTTCCCAGAGCCTGAGCATGGCAGCTCCTTCCCCCTTCCATTTATCTTCTGATATCTGTGCGTGGATTCACGGCTCCTGATTTGTACCTCAATACTCAGCGCTGGAGTTGTTCATTTGTAGAGATCCAGATGTATCTTCCTGCATCTCAGGCTGATTCCATGGGTTTTCAGGATGGTCTGGTACCTATCTCGCTCAACTCAGGGGACCAGCTGAAAAAGGGGACCCCCTACTCCTCCGCCATCTTAACTCCTTCCCCCCATACTTAACACTTCAACTAGATGTTTAATACAACGTATTCCACATTAGCTTTTTTTTTTTAAAGATTTTTTATTTATTTATTTGACAGAGATAGAGACAGCCAGCGAGAGAGGGAACACAAGCAGGGGGAGTGGGAGAGGAAGAAGCAGGCTCATAGCAGAGGAGCCTGATGTGGGGCTCGATCCCAGAATGCCGGGATCACGCCCTGAGCCAAAGGCAGATGCTTAACCGCTGTGCCACCCAGGCACCCCCCACATTAGCTTTTTAACTTGTACTTTTTGACACCTGTATTTATTTCTTTTTCTTTTTCTTTTTTTATATGTATAGATACAAGCTTCAATGTAGTCCTTTTTTCCCTATTCAGTAATATAAATTCTAATTCTTGGAAGTAGTGTTCTCTAACAAAGAGAACAAAATACACCCAGGAAGAACTGAAGCACCCTACCTCACCCACATTGGGAGATTATACCCTCCCCTCCCCTCACTGCTGACTTTTTTTTTTTAATTTATAGATCTTATTCTTAGGGTTCATTTTGGCTGGGTTTTTCTGGTGGTGGCTTCTGATCGTTTTGAACTTTCCCAGGGTGCACCTAGCCTGGATTGTGGTTGAAATTTTTAACTCTGTACATTCCTTCAGCACCCTACCTCACCCACATTGGGAGATTATACCCTCCCCTCCCCTCACTGCTGACTTTTTTTTTTTAATTTATAGATCTTATTCTTAGGGTTCATTTTGGCTGGGTTTTTCTGGTGGTGGCTTCTGATCGTTTTGAACTTTCCCAGGGTGCACCTAGCCTGGATTGTGGTTGAAATTTTTAACTCTGTACATTCCTTCAACCACACCTCAACTGAATGATTAGGACTAGGAAATCCCACCAAAGAAAAGAACCAGAGACAAGGGCCTCTCCCACAGAATTAATGGATATGGATATAAGCAAGATGTCAGAAATAACCTTCAGAGTAACAATTATGAAGACAATAGCTAGGCTTGAGAAAACCATTAATGGCAACATACAATCTCTCAGGGCAGAAATGAGAGCTAATGGGGTCAAGCCTAAAAATGGTATGAATGAGATACAGTCTAAACTAGATACTCTAACAGCTAGAGTAATGAGGTAAAAGAACGAATTTGTGATCTAGAAGATAAACTGATAGAAAGGGAGGAACAGGAGTAGGTCTGCAGCAAACAGCTTAAAATCCATGAGAACAGACTTAAAGAGATCAATGACTCCATGAAATGTTCCAATGTTAGAATTATTGGGATCCCTGAGAGGGTGGAGAGAGAGAGAGAGAGAGAGAGAGAGAGGACTAGAAGATATATTTGAGCAAATAGTAGCTAGGAACTTCCCTAATCTGGAGAATGAAAGAAGCATTCATGTCCTAGAGGCAGAGAGGATCCCTCCCAAGATCAATAAAAATATACCAACACCACAGCATATAATAATAAAATTTGCAAATCTTAAAACCAAGGAAGCCATTTAAGGGCAGTTAGGGGTAAGAGGTTCCTTAAGTGCAGAGGGAGGAACATCTGAATAACATCAGACCTGTCTATAGAGACCAGGCAAGCCAGAAAGGGCTGGCAAGACATTTTCAGAGCACTAAATGAGAAAAATATGCAGCCAAGAATACTTTATCCAGCAGGGCTGTCATTCGAATGGATGGAGAGATAAAGAGCTTCTAGGACCAGCAGAAACTGAAAGAATATGTGACTAACAAGTCAGCCCTGCAATAAATATTAAGGGGGATTCTATAAAAGAAGAAAGACCCCAAAAGAAATATGGACCAGAAATTTACAGGGACAATCCATAGAAACAGGACTGTAAAGATAATAGGATGGCAATAAAAACATAACTTTCATTAGTAACCCTCAATGTGAACAGCCTAAATGCTCTCAAGAAAGGGCTTAGGATTGCTGATTGGTTACCAAAAAAAAAAAAAAAAAAAAAAAAAAGGACCTATGCATATGTGGTCTACAAGAGATTCATTTTGAAACTAAAGACATCCCAAGACCGAAAGTGAGGGGATAGAGAACAATTTTTCATGCCAGTGGACCTCAAAAGAAAGCTGGTGTAGCGATTCATATATCAGACAAATTAGAATTTAACCCAAATACTGTAATAACAGATCCAGTGGGACACTATATGATTCTTAAAGCATCTATCCAACAAGAAAATATAACAATTGTAAATATCTGTGCCCCAACATGGGAGAAGCCAACTACATAAGCCAACTGTTAACCAAAATAAAGAATCAGATTGACAATAATACATTAATAGTAGGAGATTTTAACACTCCACTCTCAGCACTGAACAGATCATCTAAACAGAATATCAGTAAAGAAACAAGAGCTTTGAATGAAACACTGGGACAGGTGGAATTCGTAGGTATATACACAACATTCCACCCTAAAACAACAGAATACTCATTCTTCTTGATTGCACACAGAACTTTCTCCAAAATAGACCACATATTGGGTCACAAATCAGGTCTCAGCCAATACCAAAAGACTGAAATTATTCCCTGCATGATATCAGACCACAATGCCTTGAAACTGGAATTCAATCATGAGAAAAAATTTGGAAGGAATTCACTTGGAAGGTAAAGACCATCCTGCTAAAGAATGAATGTATCAACCAGGAAATTAAAGAAGAACATAAACAATTCAGGGAAATCAATTAGAAAGAAAACACATCGATCCAAAACTTATGGGATACTGCAAAGGTGTTCTAAGGGGAAAATTCATAGCCATCCAAGCCTCACTCAAAAAATTATAAAAATTCCAAATGCACGAGCTAACCTTACACCTAAAGGAGCTGGAGAAAGAACAGCAAATAAAGCCTAAACCAAGCATTAGAAGAGAAATAAAGATTAGAGCAGTGATAATGATACAGAAACCAGAAAAACAGTAGAACAGATCAACGAAACTAGAAGCTGGTTCTTTGAAAGAATTAATAATATTGATTAATCTCTGACCAGACTTATCCAAAAGAAAAGGGAAAGGACACAAATAAACAAAATTATGAATGAAAGGGGAGAGATCACAACTAACACCAAGGAAATAGAACCAATTACTAGAAGTTATTACCAGCAACTATATGCCAACAAATTAAGCAACATGGAAGAAACGGATGCCTTCCTGGAAACTTACAAACTACCAAGACTAAAAGAGGAAAAAATAGACAATCCGAATAGACCAATAATCAGTAACAAAATTGAAACAGTAATCAAAAATGTCCCAAAAAACAAGAGTCCAGGGCCAGATAGCTTCCCAGACAAATTCTACCAAACATTTAAATAAGAAATCATACCTATCCTAATGAAGCTGTTAAAAAAAAAAAGGAACAAAAGGAAAACTTCCAAACTCCTTCTATGAAGCCAGCATTACCCTGATCCCCAAATCAGGCAAAGACCCCATCAAAAAAGGGAGAATTACAGAGCAATATCCCTGATGAACATAGAAGCCAAAATACTCAACAAGATCCTAGCTAATAGGCGCCAACAGTACATTAAAAGGATTATTCACCATGACCAAATGGATTTATTCCTAGAATGCAAGGGTGGTTCAACATTTGCAAATCAATCAACATGGCAAAGCACATCAATAAAAACAAAGACAAGAACCATATGATCCTCTCAGTTGATGCAGAAAAAAGCATTTGATAAAACACAACATCCGTTCCTGATTAAAACTCTTCAGATGATAGGGATAGAGAGAACATTCCTCAATATCATAAAAACCATCTATGAAAAGCCTACATTGGATATCATTACCAATGGGGAAAAGCTTTTCCCTTAAGCTAAGGAACATGAGAGGGATGCCCACTCTCACCACTATTGTTCAACATAGCACTAGAAGTTCTAGACTCAGCATCAGACAACAAAAAGAAATAATAGGCTTTCAAATTTGCAAAGAAGATGTCAAACTCTCCTTCATAGATGACATGATAGGTTATGTGGAAAACCCAAAAGACTCCACCCCCTAATTACTAAAACTCATACCGCAAATTTAGCATTGTGGCAGGATACAAAATCAATGCACAGAAATCAGTTGCTTTCCTATACATAAATAATGTAACTGTACAAAGAGAAATTAAGGAAGCAATTCCATTTACAATAGCACCAAAAACCATAAGATACCTAGGAATAAACCTAACTAAAGGGGTAACAGATCTAAACTCTAGAAACTACAGAACACGTATGAAAGAAATTAAGGAAGACACAAAAAGATGGAAAAAAATATTCCATGCTCATGGATTGGAAGAATAAACATTGTTAAAATAACTATCCTGCCCAGAGCAATTTACACTTTCAATACCATCCCTATTAAAATACCATTGTCATTTTTCAAAGAGCTGGAACAAAAAAAAATCATAAAACTTGTATGGAACCAGAAAAGACCCAGAATCACCAAGGGAATGGTGAAAAAGTAAAACAAAGCTGAGGGCATCGTATTACCTGACTTCAAGCTATATTACAAAGCTGGGATCACCAAGACATCCATGGTACTGGCACAAAAATGCACACATAAACCAATGGAAGATAATAGAGTCTCCAGAAATGGAATCTCAACTCTATGATCAACTAATCATTGACAAAGCAGGAAAAAAATATCCAATGAAAAAAAATACATTCTCTTCAATAAATGGTACTAGGAAAATTGGACAGCTACATATAGAAGAATGAAACTGGATCATTCCCTTACACCATACACAAAGATAAGCTCAGAATGGATGAAAGACCTTAATGTGAGACAAGAATCTATCAAAATCCTAGAGGAGAACATAGGCCACAGTAACTTCATTCATGACACGTCTCCAAAGTAAGGGAAACAAAGCAAAAATGAACTTTTGGGACTTCATCAAAATAAAAAGCTTCTGCACAGCAAAGGAAACAGTCGACAAAACTAAGAAGCAGCCCACGGAATGGGAAAAGATATTTGCAAATGGCATTACAGATAAAGGGCTGGTATCCAAGATCTATAAAGAACTTCTCAAACTCAACACCCAATAAACTAACAATCCAATCAAGAAACGGGCAGAAGACATGAACAGACACTCCTCCAAAGAAGACATACAAATGGCTAACAGACACATGAAAAAATGCTCAACATCATTAGCCATCAGGGAAATTCGAATCAAAACCACAATGAGATACCACCTTACACAAGTTAGGATGGCAAAAATTAAATCAGGAAACAAGAAATGCTGGCGAGGCTGTGGAGAAAGGTGAACTCTCTTACACTTTTGGTGGGAATACAAGCTGATACAGCCACTCTGGAAAACAGTATGCAGGTTCCTCATGATTTTAAGAATAGAACTACCCTATGACCCAGCAATCGCACTACTTGGTATTTACCCCAAAGATACAGATGTAGGGAAGAGAAGGGGTATGTGCACCTCAATGTTCATAGCAGCAATGTCCACAATAGCCAAACTGTGGAAGGAGCCAAAATGCCCTTCAACAGATGAATGGATAAAGAAGATGTGGTCCATATATTCAATGGAATAGAGCCATCAGAAAGGAGGACTACCCACCATTTGCATTGACATGGATAGAACTGGATGGGATTGTGCTAAATGAAATAATTCAAACAGAGAAAAACAATTATCACATGGTTTCACTTATATGTGGAACATAAGGAATAGCATGGAGGACGTTAGGAGAAGGAAAAGGAAAATGAACGGGGGGGATCAGAGGTGGAGATGAACCGTGAGTGACTCTGGACTCCAGGAAACAAAATGAGGGTTCCAGAGGGGAGGGAAGTGGGTGGATGGGTTACCCCACTGATGGGCATTAAGAAGGGCTATTATTGCACAGAGCACTGGGCGTTATGTGCAAACAATGAATCATGGAGCACTACATCAAAAACTAATGATGTACTGTATGGTGACTAACATAGCATAATAAAATTAAAAAGAAATGGAAAACAACAACAACAACAACAACAACAAACCCTCTGATCTCTTCTCAATGTCAGAGACTGCTTGATCTTTCCTAATTTCTCTTTGGTCCCAGATGCTGTTGCCAATTATATCCACAAACCTGCAGATGTTGTCAATTGTGTTAGGTTATTACAACCAGGAGGTCTCATACTTTGTTACAACTTTTCTTAGTCAAAACTGTATTAGCTCAACTAAACACCCTGTTTAAAAAAATTGTCAACAATGACTCCATTTTGTACTGTACACTCCATCTTGTTAAAAATATAAAACTGTACTGACCTTCCTGACTTGCAACAAACAAACAAACAAACAAACAAAAACAAGAAAAACACCAATAAAGTATTTGCTAAAAAAGGACTTGTAAAGTTTTTCATTATAAGAGATAAAAAGTCCTTGGGGCACCTGGGTGGCTCAGTCGTAAGCATCTGACTTCAGCCCAGGGTGTGATCCCAGATTCCTGGGATCGAGTCCCACATCAGGCTCCTCCCCTGGGAGCCTGCTTCTTCCTCTCCCACTCCCCCTGCTTGTGTTCCCTCTCTTGCTGGCTGCCTCTCTCTCTATCAAATAAATAAATAAATAATCTTTTAAAAAAATGAAAACATGAAAAAAAAGAGATAAAAAGTCCTTGATCAATGAATAAACTGTAACATAAATTTACCCCAATCTAAATTCTTGGATAAACAACTGATATTAAGTTTGGTCACTTCCTTAGATCTGTTCTATTGCACTGATAGATTTATTGAGATCCTTAGATAATAATTCAACATTCTTAACAACTTCCTAATTACCTAGACGGGTATGCTTAACGTCCATGAGGTTTTTGAAATATTAGTATCACTAATTGTTCTTTTTATGTTCATTGCTTTCCTAAGAAAGGTCTACTTAATTAGTAGATGATTTTGAAATCTAGAATCTCTACAACCACCAAGATCATGGTTACTCAACATGCTAAAATAATAAATAAGACTTATTTATCTGAACCTCCAGAGGGCTTCATAAAGCATCCAGATGAAGAAACTGCCTAAGAATTACTTTCTAACTGCCTCTATGTTACTCGAGTGTGGCCTAACCCTAATAAGAGTGACTACTTAAAATAACAGAGAGATTAAAATCCCCCCCACATGTGATTTGACTTTCTGGGACAGGTCTACCCAGGGACATAGGACTGAATATATCAGTAGTTGATCAGCAATGCTTTTAGAGAACAATCTTGATCAAAAGGTTGAAATGTGAAAGGTAAAATGAAATGCACTCACTCATGTCAAGAGCTTTTAAAATGAAGACAGGAGACCATTAAGGAAATGGTCCTTAGGCCCATCCTCACTGGATGAAACCATAGACATTGAACTGGGCCAAACTGCAAATATTCTAAGGACACTGACTAAACATCTGCAACTTTCTGTGGATAAACATTTTTCTTAGTGACAGTCTTAGCAACCAATTATCTTCAGCCAAGATTAATTTTCTGCTACTAACACCGATCAGGATTCTTTATAAATAATGCACACAAGGATTCCCTTCTGTCTTTTAAAACCCTTGATTTTTGTTCCCTAGGTGGACACAATTTGGGTTGCTATCCAAATCTATGTTTCCCTAACTGCAACTCTGAGATCCCAAATACATATTTTTATTTTATTTAAGTTCTGCCTCTTTCCTCAGTTGACAGCAATGAAGTATTCTTTAAGGTATGTAGATTTGTTGACATGTTGCTATTGCACACTTAATAGACTACAATATAAGGCAAGCATAAATTTTATGTGCACTGGGAAACAAAAATAAATAAATAATTGACTCACTTTTTTGGCAAAATTTATTTTATTGAAGTGTTATAGAACTGAAACTACAGTTTCTCCAAGGTATGCCTGCAAAACCCAATTGAAGCTTTAATCGTGGATTTGTTATATATGGTCCAAGGGGCCTTCAGTATGTTTCCTAACTTCTCAGCTCCAGTTTCAAAAAGAGGAACAAGTTAATCAAAAGTCAAGGAGGGAGAAAGGATGTTAGGAGATTTTCTGTCTTTTACTGCTGCTTCTTGAGGTAAAGGAAGTTTGACCTTTGGCTTTTGTCTACTTAGCATTCTTTGGTGTATTCTCAAGGCACAGATCTCACCATGAATCTCTCTTGATTCATTAAGTAGCTTATAACTTAGATACTAAACTCATAGCTATTTGAGATTGTTTTTGAGACTTTTATATTTCTCCCCTTTATGCCTTGACTTGCTGACCAATTTCCACAGTCAGAAGAAATCTATAAATAAATATAATCCCCGAGGGGTCATTTTCAAATCTGTCTAATATCCAATAGGTATTGCTATGGACCAACTTGGCATCATTCTTTTGCCACCTTGTGGGTTAATTAATGACTATACATTATCCTCACACAACACTGTGTGTCCTTGGTGTATTCCTTAAATCATTAGGGAAATAAAATTTAAAAAAAACATTAAAAACACCAGAATGATATTATAGGTGACTTTGAAGGATTAATGTTGATTTTCTTTTTCTTTTTGTCATTAAACATTTTCTTCCTTGAGCAGGTGTTTGGTTATCATCATCATCATCATCATCATCATCATCATCATTATTAGAGGCATTTTATGTTTAAGAGCACAAGAAGGGCTGAGTCAAAACCCCTGTCACCACCTACAGCCTTGGGCAAATATTTAATCTCTCTGTGCCTCATTGTCCTTATTTGTGTGGGCATCAGGTAAATTAATATGAGTGGAGCTCTTTCCTGGTTCATAGTCTTTGTGTTAGTTATTATCATTAACACTTTAACCATCATTATCATCTTCAGCACCTAGGATACATTCTGGATCAAGGGCTCAGTCCTGAGAGTCAGGTACCTAAATGTGAGACTTATGGGATAAGGGCAGTTTATCATCTTCAGGTCCCTGGACTTTTCACAGATAAAAAATGGTTCATCATTACGCCTGCCTCATTGGATGGAAGGAGGTTTGGTGGGAACACTGATATTCTTAGCTACCTCTCAGTAACAGTCCTGAGGTGTGAACTATCATTGACCCATTTCAGTGATGTCTGCAGCTGCTCTTTCCACCAGACACTGGGCTTACCTGTCCTGACTCATTTGTATACCATATTACTGTAAAAAAATTATGAAGATACAATGAAATGTTTTCTTTTTTTCTTTTTCTCCACATATTTTTCTGTAATTACCGATTTAGTAGTAGTTTATTGCTTTAAATGTATTTCTAAGGCAATTTTCCTCCTTTCATTTTGTAAAACTAAAAGGAAGCTAGATACCCAAAATTTTACAACATAGAAGAAGAAATTGTTTGGTACATTTATTTGTAACTATTTTCTATAAAATTTTGTTTGAATGCTTAGTATGTTTTCCTCTGCTTACCATTCTAGCACATGTATTTAAAAGATCATTGAATACTCCTTATAATTTAAAAATGGTTGTACATTATCTTGTTCCATGACAGAGGTTATCTCTAAGCATTCACTAAGGGATTTCTCTTATAATATGAACATTCAAAATTTTTAAAAAATGCCACAGATTAATATGTTTTACTTCCACAATATTAGTTACATTGACTAAAGGACCTCAAAAGAAAGCTGGATAGCAATCCTCATATCAGAAAAATTAAGATTTTAAACCAAAGACCATAATAAGAGATGATGAGGGACACTGTATTATACTTGAAAGGTCTATCTAACAAGAAGACCAAACAATTGTAAATATCTATGCCACAAAATGGGAAGAGCTGATTATATAAACCAATTAATAACCAAAATAAAGAAACATGTTGACATTCATATATTAATAGTAGGAGACCTCAACACTCCATTATCAGCAATGGGCAGATAATCTAAGTAAAAGATGAACAAAGAAATAAGGGCTTTGAATGACATATGGGACTAGATAGACTTTGTAAATATATACAGAACATTCCATCCTAAAACAACAGAATACACATTCTTCTCGAGTGCACACTGAACATTCTCCAGAAAAGCACATACTGGGTCACAAATCAGATCTCAACTGATACCAACAGATTAAAATTATACCTGAATATTTTCAGACTAAAATTCTTTGAAACTGGAATTCAATCACAAGAAAAAAATTGGAAAAAAATTCAAACACTTGGAAGTTAAAGAGCATCCGGCTAAAGAATGATTGGGTCAACCACTAAATTAAAGAACTTAAAGAATTCATGGAAACTAATGAGAATGAAAACACATTGGTCCAAAACCTATGGGATACTACAAAGGTGATCCTAAGGGGGAAATATATAGCCATCCAAGCCTCTCTCAAAAAATAAGAAAAATCCCAAATGCACAAGCTAACCTTACACCTGAAAGAGCTGGAGAAAGAACAGCAAATAAAGCCTAAACCAAGCATTAGAATGAAACAACAAATGTTGGAGAGGATGTGGAGAAAGGGGAACCCTCTTCCACTGTTGGTGGGAATGCAAGATGGTATAGCCACTATGGAAAACAGTGTGGATGTCCCTCAAAAAGTTAAAAATAGAGCTACCCTATGACTCAGCAATTGCACTACTGGGTATTTTCCCCAATGATACAGATGTAGTGAAGAGAAGGGCCATATGCACCCCAATGATCATAGCAGCATTGTCCACAATAGCTAAGCTGTGGAAGGAGCCGAGATGCCCTTCAACAGATGAATGGATATATATATATATATATTCCATATATACAATGGAATATTACTCAGCCATTAGAAAGAATGATTACCCAACATTTGCAGCAACATGGATGGGTCTGGAGGAGAATATGCTAAGTGAAATAAGTCAAGCAGAGAAAGACAATTATCATATGGTTTCACTCATTTATGGAACATAAGAAATAGCAGGGAAATTGGTAGGAGAAGGAAGGGAAGAATGAAGGGGAGGTAAACAGAAGGGGGGAATGAACCACAAGAGACTATGGACTCTGGGAAACAAACTGATGGCTTCAGAGGGGAGGTGGGTGGGGGATTGGGATAGTCCAGTGATGGGTATTAAGGAGGTCACATATTGCATGGTGAATAACATAACTTAATAATAAAAAAAGCATTTTTTTAAATATTGCATGGAGCACTGGGTGTTATATGCAAACAATGAATTGTGGAACACTACATCACAAACTAAGGATGTACTGTATGGTGACTAACATAACATAATAAAAATTTTTAAAAAGTAAAGAAAAAGTAATACTTATTCTTCTGAGGCTGTTTCAAAAAGTAGAAATGGAAGGAAAACACCTAAATTTGTTCTATGAGTCCAGCATTACCTTGAACACAAAACCAGACAATGACATCACCAAAAAAAGAGAATTATAGACCAACATCCATGATGAACATGGATGATAAAATTCTCACCAAGATACTAGCCAATAGGATCCAACAGTACATTAAATAGATTATTCACCATGACCAAGTGGAATTTATTCCCGGGCTTCAACAGTGCTTCAACATTTGTAAAACAATCAATGTGATACATCACATTACTAGAAGAAAAGACAAGAACAATATGATCGTCTCAATTGATGCAGAAAAAGCATTTGACAGTGTAAAGCATCCTTTCTTAATTAAAACTCTTCAGAGTGTAGGGATAGAGGGAACATACCTCAATATCATGAAAGCCATCTATGACAAGCCCACAGCAAATATCATTCTCAATGTGGAAAAACTGATAACTTTTCTCCTAAGGTCAGGAACATGAAAAGGATGCCCACTCCCACAACTGTTGTTCAACATAGGACTAGAAGTCTTACCCCCAGCAATCGGACAACAAAAATAAATAAAAGACATCCAAGTCAGCAAAGAGGTCAAACTTTCACTCTTTGCAGATGGCATGATACTCGAAGTGGAAGACCCAAAAGACTCCACCCCAAAATTGCTAGAATCCATACAGGAATTCAGAAACTGTAAAATCAATGCCCAGAAAGCAGTTGCATTTCTATACCATAACAATGAGACAGAAGAAAGAGTAATTAAGGATTTGATTTTGTCAAAATGTCTGCGCTCCCCAGAACAATCTATGCATTCAATGCAATCCCTATCAAAATACTATTGACATTTTTCACAGAGCTGGAACAAACAATCCTAAAATTTGTATGGAACCACAAAAGATGCCGAATAGCCAGAGGAATGTTGAAAAAGAAAGCCAATGCAGGTGGCATCACAATGAGAGACTTCAAACTATATTGCAAGGCTCTGGTCATCAAGACAGTGTGGTACTTACACAAAAACAAAAACACAGATCAATGGAACAGAATAGAGAACCCAGAAATGAACCCTCAACTCTATGTCAACTAATCTCCAACAAAGCAGGAAAAAATATCCAATAGAAAAAGGGCAGTCTCTCAACAAACAGTGTTGGGAAATTGGACAGCCACAGGTAGAAGAATGAAACTGGACCATTTTCTTAAACCATACACGATGACAAACTCAAAATGTATGAAAGTCCTCAATGTGAGAAAGGAATCCATCAAAATCCTATAGGAGAACACAGGCAGAAACCATTGTAACCTTGGCCACAGCAACTTCTTGTTAGACACATCTCCAAAGGCAAGGGAAACAGAAGCAAAAATGAACTATTAGGATTTCTTCAAGATAAAAAGCTT
The DNA here is from genome assembly GCF_017311325.1 of Ursus maritimus. NCBI lineage: Eukaryota > Metazoa > Chordata > Mammalia > Carnivora > Ursidae > Ursus > Ursus maritimus. The sequence continues at coordinate 81,696,197 of NW_024426663.1, read as the reverse complement.
CTGCACAGCAAAGGAAACAGTCAATAAAACTAAAAGGAAACCCACAGAATGTGTGAAGTTATTTGCCAATAACATCAGATAAAGGGCTAGTATCCAAGATGTATAAAGAACTTCTCAAACTCAACACCCAAACAACCAAATAATCCAGTCAAGAAATGGAAAGAAGACATGAACAGACTCTTCTCCAAAGAAGACATACAAATGGTCAACACACACATGAAAAAATGCTCCACATCACTGGCCATCAGGGAAATACAAATCAAAACCACAATGAGATTCCACTTCACACAAGTCAGAATGGCTAAAATTAACAAGTCAAGAAACAACAAATGTTGGCGAGGATGCAGAGAAAGGGGAATCCTTTTTCACTGTTGATAGGATTTTTTTTTTAGGTTTGTCTAATTTATATTTATATATTTATTTATTTATTTATTTATTTATTTATTTATTTATTTATTTCCTATTAATTTATTTTTAATGTTTTTTATTATATTATGTTAGTCACCATACAGTATATCCCTGGTTTCTGACGTAAAGTTCGATGATTTATTAGTTGCATATAACACCCAGTGCACCTTGCAATACGTGCCCTCCTTACTACCCATCACCAGTCTATCCCATTCCCCCACCCCTCCCCTCTGAAGCCCTCAGTTTGTTTCTCAGAGACCATAGTCTCTCATGCTTCATTCCCCCTTCTGAGTACCCCCCCTTTCTTTATCCCTTTCTTCCCCTACCGATCATTCTAGTTCTTAGGATTTTAAGCTGGTACAGCCATTCTGGAAAATGGTATGGAGGTTCCTCAAGAAGTTAAAAATAGAGCTATCCTAGGACCCAGCAATTGCACTACTATATATTTACCCCAAAGATACAAATGTATTTATCCCAAGGGGCACCTGCACTGCAATGTTTATAGCAGCAATGTCCAGTATAGCCAAAGTATGGAAAGAGCCAAGATGTCCATTGACAGATAAATGGATAAAGATGTTATATATCACTCAGCCATCAGAATGGATAAATTCTTACCATTTACAATGACATAGATGACCTAGAGTGTATTATGTTGAGTGACATAAGTCAAACAGAGAAAGGCAATTATAGTATGGTTTCACTCTTATGTGGAATATGAGAAACAATGCAGAGGATCATAGAGGAAGGGAGGGAAAACTGAATGGAAAGTCATCAGAGAGGGAGAAAAACCATGATAGCCTCTTAACAATAGGAAACAAACTGAGGGTTGGAAGGATGTGGGTGGGCGAATAGGATAATTGGGTGACAGGAATTGGGGCACATGATGTGATGAGCACTGGGTGTTATATGCAACTGATGAATCATTGAACACATCTGAAATTAATGAAGTACTATATGTTGACTAATTTAATTTAAAAAACATTTCTTAAAAGAGTGGTTATTAAGGAGGGCATGTGTTGTAAGGAGCCCTGGGTGTTATATGCAAATAATGAATCATGGAACACTACATCAAAAACTAATGATATACTGTATGCTGGCTAACTGAACATAATTTTTTTAATTAAAAAAAAAGAAATAAAGGAAAGTAGGTAGGCAAAAAAACCAAACGTGCAGACAAAACATTCTTCAAAAGCATGCCTTTCTGAACTGACACCATCTAGTGTTTTGTTTCTGTAATTCCCAGATGTACTTGAAAATTACATGCTTTCAGTTGGCAAATATCAAATCTCATATTTGACGTTCATTCACAGAACATTGTCATGATTTAGTCACCTGCTCTTAGAGAAAAAGCTGTAGAGAAGTCATGTTTTGGGGTCTTTCCTTAAAAATTATGCTGCACCCATCAAAATGCTGAAAAAGGCACAGCGCTAACCTACTAATTTCTAGACTTGTTTTAAATTACACAATCGCTCTTTGTTAGCAAATGCATCACATTTAAGTCAGATGGATTTTTGCCACTGTACTGCTGTATTCTGCTGATGTATGCAAATTATTTAATAACCTGCCACCAAATTCTTTAACCAGTTCAGTATCTGAGATGAAAGTGCTAAATGTTCATTCTATTGCTAAGTAGGTTTTTTCCAATTTAACCTGAGAAATGTTACAGACAACAGACAAGGTTTTGCTAGCTTTATAAATGCATTGTTACTAAAATTCCTTGCTTCTTTTGAATTATTCATACTACTCTCATTCAATCAAGAATTCCATTTTGATTTTGCTAGAGCAATTCATTGTTATGTCACATGAAGGAGTAAAAAGGCATTTAAATATTGAATGAATGATGTTGAGTTATTTTATTTATTTTTTTAAAATATTTTATTTATTTATTCGACAAATAGAGACAGCCAGCGAGAGAGGGAACACAAGCAGGGGGAGTGGGAGAGGAAGAAGCAGGCTCATAGCGGAGGAGCCTGATATAGGGCTCAATCCCGTAATGCCGGGATCACGCCCTGAGCCGAAGGCAGACGCTTAACCACTGTGCCACCCAGGCGCCCCGAGTTATTTTATCTTTAAGTTCCTTTGTTAATGCAGAAGTTCTACAATTAATATTTTCTAAAGAATCAGAAAGTAAAATCAAAACAAAACAATTCCTCTGTTCTTCACTCTGTTTCCTCTCTCAGTGGTGCCTATAACTGTGTCCTTTGATCTCTTTTTCTATTATCTTCTTCCCTCTGTGTCCCACTCTCTCTGTGTCACCTTTTGTCTCTATCTTCTTCTCTCTGTGTTTCTCCCACTTATACCTCTGTCCACTCAATCTCTCTCTGGATTCCTATTTCTCTTTTTCCCTTTGTAAATCCCTTAGTCATTCTCTGTCCCTTGCTCACTCTCTATCCTTTTCTCTAGGTGTTCTTTATGTCTTTTGTTATGTCTCAGTCATATATACAGTCTCTTGTCTTGCCTTCCTTGTATCTCATTTCCCCTCCCTGCTGTGCTGCCTTATTTCTCAGTATTAACTGAGGCCTGTTAAGTTCTCTATGATGTCATCTAAAACTTATTTTAGTAAAATGTCTTCAATTCTGCTAAAAAACAAAACAAAAACAAAACAAAACAGAGTGGTTTTTCAGCTTTCTACAATTTTGTGGTTTTGGGGCACAGACCTATTAATTTTCAAAGTTAGATGTTTTGGGGCTTGTATTTCAAGTTTATGTCTAAAATCTTAGAATGTTTGATATGGGATTTGAACCTTTAGCTCTTCAGGGAGAAGCTCTGTGTTTTGAGTTCCTTCCAGTTGTGGAACACTGCATTAGGGAAAAAGTTTATGAGACTCTGTTCCAACCTCTCCTATACACTTTGATGTTGTTTTCTTTTCATTTGTCCAATATGTAGTCATCACTCAACCAGTCTCTAGGTATTTTTCAGGAGAAATTGTTCCATATGTAACTATATACTTCGTGTGTCCATGGGAGGAGGTGAGTTCAGGATTTTTCCCTGTTGCAATCTTGATCCAGAGCCTATAGCTTTATAATATACCTTGAAATCAGTTAAGTGTGATAGTTCACACTTTGGTCTTATTTATTTATTTATTTATTTATTTATTTA
>NW_024426663.1:81633290-81692562 GCF_017311325.1 Ursus maritimus | reverse complement strand
CCCCCCTCCCCTCTGAAGCCCTCAGTTTGTTTCACAGAGTCCATAGTCTCTCATGGCTCATTCCCCCTTCTGTTTAACCCCCTTTTCTTCTTCCCTTTCTTTTTCTACTGATCTTCCTACTTCTTTTGCTCAATAAATGAGTGAAACCATATGATAATTGTCTTTCTCTGCTTGACTTTTTTTGCTTAGCATTATCTCCTCCAGTCCCGTCCATGTTGCAGCAAATGTTGAGAAATCATTCTTTTTGATGGCTGAGTAATATTCCATTGTATATATGAACCACAGCTTCTTAATCCAGTCATCTGTTGAAGGGCATCATGGCTCTTTCCATGATTTAGCTATTGTGGACAATGCTGCTGTGAACATTGGGGTGACTATGGCCCTTCTCTTCACTACATCTGTATCTTTGGGGTAAATACCCAGTAGTGCCATCAAGATAAATAGCTCTGCACAGCCGAGGAAACAGTCAAAAAAACTAAGTGGCAGCCCATGGAATGGGAGAAGATATTTGCAAATGACACTACAGATAAAAGACTGGTATCCAAGATCTACAAAGAACTTCTCAAACTCAATACACAAGAAACAAATAAACGAATCATAAAATGGGCAGAAGATATGAACAGAAACTTTTCCAACAAAGACATACAAATGGCTAACAGACACATGAAATAATGTTCAACATCATTAGCCATCAGGGAAATTCAAATCAAAACCACATTGAGATACCACCTTATGCCAGTTAGAATGACAAAAATTGACAAGGCAGGAAACAACAAATGTTGGAGAGGATGTGGAGAAAGGGGATCCCTCCTACATTGTTGGTGGGAATGCAAGTTGGTACAGCCACTTTGGAAAACAGTGTGGAGGTCCCTTAAAAAGTTAAAAATTGAGCTACCCTATGATCCAGCAATTGCACTTTGGTCTTTTTTAAAAGATTGATTGATTAATTGATTGATTGATGAGAGAGAGAGAGAGAGAGAGAGAGAGAGCAAGAGCGAATGCATGCACCTGAGTGGGGGCAGGGGCAGAGGGAGAGAATCTCCAAGTAGACTCCCCACTGAGTGAGGCTCCTGACTCCGGGCTCTATCCCATGATGCATGAGATCATGACCTAAGATGAAACCAAGAGCTAGATGCTTAACCAACTGAGCCACCCAGTTACCCCTCTAATTTGTTCTTTCCTGGATTGCTTTGGCTATTTGGAGCATTTTCTTGTTCTGCACAAATTTTATGATAATTTTTATATACTATTGTAAAAATTACCATTGAAATTTTGATAAGGATGACATTGAATATTTTGATAAGTTTGAATAATAGGGACATTTTAACAATATTAATTCTTCCAGTTCATAAATACTGGATACCTTTCCATTTATTTGTGTCTTCTTCAATTCCTTCGAAGTCTTGTATTTTTCATTGTAGAGATCTTTCATGTCTTTGGTTAAATTTATTTTTAAGTGCCTTATTGTTGTTGATGCTGTTGAGAATGGAATTATTTTCTTTTTATTTTCAGAAAGTTTATTAGTATATAGAAACCCTACTGATTTTTATATTAATTTTTTATCCTTCAACTTTACTGAATTTATTGATTAGATCTAACAGTTTTCTGTGGGGAATTACTGGTTTTCTATATATAAACTCATGTTATCTGCAAATAGAGACCATTTCACTTCTTTTCCAATTGTGTATCTTTTATATTTTTTATTAACTGATTGCACTGGGTAGGATTCCAGTACTGTAATAAATAGTAATGAAAGCAAACCCCTTGTCTTCTTCCTCATGAAGAAAAGTTTTCAATCTTTCACCATTGTTTGTGATGTTAGCTTTGGGTTTGCCGTACATGACCATTATTATGTTGAAATATGTTTCTATTAAATCTTATTTGTTGAGAGTTTTTATTATAAATGGATGATGAATTTTGTCATATAATTTTTCTGAGTCTATCGAGATGATCATATAATTCTTTTTTCATTCTGTGAGTGTGATGCATCACATTTATTGATTTGTGTATGCTGCACTATCCTTGCATACTAGTTATAAATCCCACTTGATCATGGTAGATATTTTTAATGAGTTTTTAATTCTTTTTTTATAATATTTTTTACTATGTTATATTAGTCACCATACAGTAGATCCTTAGTTTTTGATGTAATGTTCCATGATTCATTATTTGCTTATAACACCCAGTGCACCATGCAATATGTGCCCTCCTTAATACCCATCACCTGCCTATTCTGCATGCTGTATTTTGTTGATAAATTTTGTGTTTATATATATCAGGGATATTTCCCTGTAGTTCTTTTCTTATAATGTTCTTTTCTGACTTTGGTATCAGGGTAATGCTAGCCTCATAAAATAATTTTGGGAGTGTTCTTTCCTCTTCAAATTTTTTTTGAAAAGTTTGAGAAGATTTAGCATGAATTCTTCTTTAAATGTTTAGTACAGTTCACCCATGAAACTATGTGATCCTGGAATTTTTTCACTGGAAATATTTTATCACAGATTTAATCTCCTTACTGATAATTCTAACATTCACAATTTCTATTTCTTTATGATTCAGTCTTGGTATTTTGTATGTTTTTAATACATTTTCAATTCCCTCTAGGTTATCCTACTTGGTGTATAGCTGTTCATGGTAGATTCTTATATTGTGTTTTTTTTTTCTGTTGATTCATTTTATTTATTTCATTTAAATTCAATTAACCAACATATAGTACATCATTAGTTTTTGATGTATTGCTTAATGTTTCATTAGTTCCATATAACACTCAGTGCTCATCACATCATGTGCCCTTCTTAATGCCCATCACCCAGTTAACCCATCCTCGTCTCTTCCACAGCCCTCAGTTTATTTCTTGGAGTCAAGAGTCTCTAATCATTTGTCTCCCTCTCTGATTTCTTCCCATTCAGTGTTCCCACCCTTCACCTATGATCCTTATTATCTTGTGCATTTCTGTGGAATTACTTGTAATGTCTCTGCTTCAATTTATAATTGTGTTGATTTGAGTCATTTCTCTTATTTCCTTGATTTATCTAGCTATAGATTTGTCAATTTTGCTTATCTACTCAAAGAATCAACTCTTAGTTTTGCTCATATTTTCTATAGTTTTTCTGCATTCCATTTTATTTATTTCTGTCATGGTGTTGCCATCTTTGGGTTCAACTTTTTGGGCCTCGTGGATCTGGGTGTCCACTTCTCCCCCTAGATTTTGGAAATTTTCAGCCATAATTGCTTTAAATATACTTTCTATTCCTTTCTATTACTCTTTTCCTACTGGAATTCCCATAATGTTGATATTATGTCTTTTGACCATTCTTATAAGTACTGTAGGCCTTATCTTTTTTAAAAATTATTATTCTTGTCTTTTTATTTCTCTAACTGGATAATTTAAAATATCCTCTGGTTTAGGACACTGATTCTTTTTTCTGTATGGTTAAGTCTGCTTTTGAAGCTTATTATTTTATTCTTTGGGTCAGCCATTGTGTTTTTCTGTTCTAGTTTTCTTTTTTGTTGTTTGTTGTTGTTATTTCTTGTTTTATGAACTTCTGTTATTTATGCACTGTTTTTCTAATTGTATTTAGTTGTTTCTATGTTCTTACAGTTTACTAAACTTCTTTAAGAGGATCATATTTAATTCTTTGTATGACCACTCATAGACACCCATTTCTTTATAATCCATTATTGGGATAGGTAATTTTGTTTGTTTGTTACTTTTTTCTTTTTCTTTCTTTCTTTCTTTTTTTTTGGGGGGGGTGGTGATGCCATGATTACCTGATTTTTCATGATTGTTGATTTTTTTATGATAGTTGATTTCTTTCTTTTCTTTTCTTTTTTTTTTAAAGATTTTATTTATTTATTCGACAGAGATAGACAGCCAGCGAGAGAGGGAACACAAGCAGGGGGAGTGGGAGAGGAAGAAGCAGGCTCCCAGCGGAGGAGCCTGATGTGGGGCTTGATCCCACAACGCTGGGATCACGCCCTGAGCTGAAGGCAGGCGCTTAACCGCTGTGCCACCCAGGCGCCCCTGATAGTTGATTTCTGATGTTAGTATCTGCATGCGATTAAGTAGTATCTTTTTCCAGACTTTGCAAATTCACTTCGGCAGAAACAGTTTTTCAACAATCAGCTCAGTTTGGATTTTTGGACATTTCTGCTAGTAACATTCTTTTTTTTTTTTTTAAAGATTTTATTTATTTATTCGACAGAGATAGAGACAGCCAGCGAGAGAGGGAACACAAGCAGGGGGAGTGGGAGAGGAAGAAGCAGGCTCTTAGTGGAGGAGCCTGATGTGGGGCTCGATCCCATAACGCCGGGATCACGCCCTGAGCTGAAGGCAGATGCTTAACCGCTGTGCCACCCAGGCGCCCCTCTGCTAGTAACATTCTTGGGCAGGTAGGGCTTGTTATCAGGGTCTATTCTGGGGAAAGGCTGCTTCCTGAACTTTGAGAACAGTGGTTGGGTGCTGCTGTTGAGAACAGATAGGTAGGATTGCTGATTGGATCCCCGTCTTGGTTTCTGGTCAGCATCACTGTATTTGGGAACTTGGTACTATATTCAGCAACAGTCAGGGCTATGACCAACTGGCAGAACACCAAAATGGAACCCAGGGCCTACATGGCTGGTTGTTTGGAGATTCAACTAAATCAAGACTGTACAACAAAATTCCTGGCAGGTAGAACTTATGTTTTTGTCTTGCAGATGGCAAAAGCCATATGCTGTGTTCTGAGTTCAACTGCCACTCTAAGCAAGGCTGTTGGATGGGCTAAGCAACTTTCCATGTACTTTCCTTAAGTTCCCTACTCAGGTGGACTGAAGGCTCTTTTCAGAAGTGGGTTAGGCTTTAAATCAAATTCCTAAACAGGTAGAGCAGGAAAACTGCCTCCAAGCCTGCCAAGGCTCTTTGTTGTCTTGACTAAAGATGATACATGTTTCCAAATACCCTGGCCAAGTGGGACTACTGAGTCTGTTGTCAGTATAATCATCTCTCCCTATTACACTATCTGCTCAAATATTTTGGGTTACACAGTTTTCTAGATGTTCCAGCCAATCTTTCTGCTTGTGTGAAGACTGGAGCTACATTAATTGGTGGGTGGGACTAGATTTAGTTCCTCTGCAAGAGCAGAATGGGAAGACCAGGTCTAAGTGGCTTCCTAAATGTTCCCAGTCAGACTTTCTGGTCTGGAGGTGTATAGGGGTATAATCAGCAATGGGTGAGGCTATGAATTACTTCCCCTCATTGGGCAGAGTGAGAGAACTGACTTATTGACCCCAAAGTTTATTTGCTTGTGGTCTTGACACAAACCAAATCACTCTCCAAGTTCCTTGGGTGAATGGTACCACTGGCTTTACTCTGTGAATATCAGTTCTGCCTACCATACTCTCTGCTTCAATGTTCCTGCGCTATGCAGTTTTAAGGTGTTGCAGCCAGGCTTTCTGGTCAGGCAGGCCCAGGAGCTATACTCAGAAATGGGTCAGGCTGTGACTCAGTTCCCTGGCTTTGGTGGGGTCAGACCAGGCCCCAGATCTAGAAAATCTATTGTTTGAGGTCCTGAATCAGGTAGACCTGTGCCCCAGTTAGTTCCCTGGTTAGGCTGTACCACCATCTTGTCTCTCCAGATGAACGTAACTGGTAGTTGGGACTTCTACTTGGGCACAGCAGATAGGAACTTGGTGTGCTAGTATCTGAGTACTGATTGTTAGTTCCCCACCCTTTTCCGTCATAACCAGATTTTCAGTAATCAAGCCCCATAGCTTCCCCTGTAATCCCTGTGGTGCAAGACCAGTGTGAAAGATCCCCAAAGATGACCTACAAGACTGGAGAGCTGGGTGTCAATCCTTCACTCTGTTTTCCTGCTGGAGGACAATAGATACAGGCGAGCTCTCTCAGTGAGGTGGTGTACTGACCTGGGTGAGGGGCAATGCAGTCCGAATGTAGCTGTTTTTCCTACCCTTCTAATGTAGTTTTTCCTATCTCTGTGGTACAGGGGAATGTTTCAGCCTCTCCCCCATGTTGTAAGATTTTCTCAGTGGTGTCCTCCCCATGAATAGTTGTTTCTTGTTCTTGTGAAAGGAACTAAATTGGAAATAACTTACATTGCCATCTTAGTTATATCACTCTCTATAACGTTTTAATCAATGTATATATTGCTATAAATGTCCCTTTAGGTTTCTTTTGCAGGATCTCAACGGTTTGGATATGTTGTATTTCCAGTTTCACTTGTTTTGAGATATTCTTTGATTTCACATTTGATTTCTTCTTTTATCCATTGATTGTAAGCTTATTGTTTAGTTTTCACATATTTGTGGATTTTCCAGATTTCCTCATATTGTTGATTTCTATTTTCATACCATAGTGGTCAGAAGTAATATTTGTTTTAATTTTCATCTTCCATCTTCTTAAATTTGGTAGGACTTGTTCGTGAATTTATATATGATATAACCTGGAAAATGTGTTGTGTGTGTTCAAGAAGAATGTGTATTCTGCTACTGTAGATGGATTGTGATAGATTTGTCTGCTGAGTTATTTTGTTTTAAACAATAGTTTAAGCACAATATTTCATAGTGGTTTTCTGCCTTGACAATGTTTCTATTGTTTAGTGGCTTATTGAAGTCTATTACCATTATTGTATTATTGTCTATTTCTCTCTTTATCTCTTAGAATTTACATAATATATTTGGCTTGTCCCATGTTGGGTGCATATATCTTTACCATTGCCAAATAGTATTGATGGATTATTTCCTGTATATTTGACACTGACCTCTTGTGTGTCTTTATACAGTTTTGACTTAGAATCTATTTTGACTAATATGGCTATAGCTTCCCCTGTTCTCTGGTGGTTTCCATTTGCATGGAATAACTTTTTCCTTCCATTCACTGTGAACCAACAAGTTTTCTTAAAGGTGTAGTGAGTCTTTTTAGGCAGCATATAGCTTAATCTTTTTTTTTTCCCTTGTCCATTTAGCCACTCCATGCTTATCAATTTAATGTATTTATATTTAAAATAATTATTTATAGTTAAGGACTTACTAATGCTATCTTATTAATTGCTTTCTCCTGATTTATGTTTTCTTTGTATTTTCTTCTCCTTCTATCTTCCTTTGTGAAGAATGATTTTCCATAATGTTGTGCTTTGGCTCACTTTTCTTCGTTTTTGTTCATCAACTGTAAATGTTTGCTTTGTGTTTACCTTGAGGTTACATAAACATAGTATACATAGCTACATCAGTCTATGTTAAGGTAATAACAATTTATCTTGGATTGCATAGAAATGCTCTACATTTTTATTCTCATTTGCCATATATTATGTATTTGATATTATAATTTGATATTATGTTATATTATGTATTTGCCATATATATGTATTTGATATAATATAATCTGATATTACCTTTTTATATTGTGTATTTATTATCAAGTTACAGTTTTATTTATTTTTAAATATTTTTCTTTAATTTTTATGCTAGAGTTAATTGATAACACACAATTGTATTACAATATTAGAGTACTTTCACTTTGAATATGCCATTATCTTTATTTCTTTAAAGATTTATTTATTTATTTGAGAGAGAGAGAGCACACATGCATGAGTTGGAGAGGGGCAGAGGGCGAGAAGGACAAAGAACATCTCAAGCAGACTTCCCACTGAGCGTGAAGCCCAACACTGGCCAATCTCCTGATCCTGAGATCATAACCCTGAGATCATGACCTGAGCTGAAACCAAGAGTTGGTCACCCAAACAACTGAGCCACCCAGAAGCCCCTGCAACTATCTTTAAAATTGACTTTCATGTTTCCAAATGTTTTCCAGTTTCTTATTAGTGTTCTTTTATTTAAACTTGAAGATGTCCTTTCAGTTTTTCTTGTAAGTCAGGGCTAGTGATAATGAACTCCCTGAACTTTTAATTATATATATATTTTTTGTTAAGTCTTTATCTCTCTGTCATTTTGAAAAACACATTTGGTGGTTAATGTATTCTTGGTTAGCAATTTTGTTTTGTTTTGTTTTGTTTACTTTGTTCTTTCCTTTCAACACTTTGAGTATATTACTTTATCCAGCCTGCAAGTTTTCTGCTAAAATATCCATTGATGAGGACACTTTGTATGTATATTTTTTTCTCTTCCAGCTTTTAAAATTTACTCTGTGTTTGATTTTAACAGTTTTTTATAAGTTAAGTAATAATTTATTATTTAAGTTACTAAATAATAAGCTTGGGGACTCATGAGCTTCATGAACTTGGATTGTTTCCTGCCCCTCTACCTTTATTTTCATTCTGAGATTCAAAAAAATGCATAGTTTTTTTTCAATTGATGATTTCTCATAACTCACATAGGATGTCTTCACTTTCCATCATTTTTTTTTTTCTATTCTGGCTGGATAATTTCAAACAATCTGTTTTGGCTCACAAGTTCTCTGTTTGATTAGGTCTGATATTAATGTTCTCTTTTGAATTTTTAATTGCATTCATTCTGTATTCTTCAGATCCACAATCTTTCTTTGGTTCTTTCTGTAATTTCTGTCTTTGAAGAACTCACTTTGTTTGTGTATTGTTTTCCTGATTTTATTGAACCATCTTTCGGTGTTTCTTTTAACTCACAGAGGCTTTTACAAGAACGATTTTGAATTATTTATTGGATAAAACAGGGATCTCCATTTCTGTGAAGTTGTACTGAAAAACTATGATGTTCTCTTTGTGGTATGATGATTCCATGAATCTTTATGTTTCTTGATGTCTACATGTGACATCTACACATTTAAAGTACTGGACACTTCTAGTCTTTACTGCCTTGCCACTTCAATGAGTCTAATCTTGGGTTTATTTTCTTAAATGATATACTGGACTTTTCTTGAGGCTACACCCTCACCTAAGTGATAACTACATTTCTGTGTGTGTTTACTTTGTGATTATTTATCAATCATACCTCTTCTAATTTTTGCAATTTTCTGTTGTATATTTTAACATACTTTAATTTAAAAATTATTTTATACATATGGTGGGTATCCTTTCCCCTCATTTAAAAGGGATGCCCAGGGATGTTTCCCAGTAATGTTAACAAATTCCTTTTTTTTATTTTTAATTAATAATATTTTTATTATATTATGTTAGTCACTATACAGTACAGAACACAAATTCCTATATTATATTATTTGTGTTAACTAGATTTTCCCCTTTATTAAAAATATATTCTATTGCTTGGGAAATACAATTATACATTATAATAATTTTAAATTAATTTTAAATTACCAACTGCATACTTGTACAAACCAGATATTGTTTATATTAAATAAAATAATTAAATTAAATTAATTAATAATTAAAATAAAATAAATTAATTAATTAAATTTAATTATTTAATTTTTATTTTAATTAAATATTTATTTTTATATTATTATTTTATTGTTTATTGTTTTTATTTTTTATGATATTGTTTTATATTATGTGTTAAAAGTGAAGGAAAATTCTCCAAATTTTAAATCATATTTAAATTTATTTTCTAGTTTTGATTCTGATTTGCTCAAAGTCCTACCAGTATTTACAGAAGTAATTAGCCCCATGTGAGCTGTGGAAGCTGATGTTCAGAGCAAAGAAAATATTGGCTCTCACTAGCAAGAGGCAAATGGGAGCCTCAGAACTATGTTCTCTGAGTTTTTTCTTGTGTTTTTGTGCCAAATCTTGTCATTAATTGATAAACAATTTCCAAAGAAGAGAAGCATGTGGTACAATGAGCACTTTCTAGCTTATTAATCCTGGTGATAAACTGGGAAAAAATTCCTCTGAGAGTGACATGTTAATAAAACCCATGTTCATTTTCTGTCAGATACCAGCTAGGCTGGTCTACCAAAGACCTGATGATGCATGTTGAAGGGCAGTCATGCCTTCTCTGGTTTCTTTCTACAGGTGAGAGATATGGACATGAAATTAATTGAACTCTTGCTTCCACAGATTTATTTTACTTATACAGAAATTAAAAAGTATATTTATATAATGTAAAAATTGAAATAATGGTTGGTATAAAGTTTAATTATTAAATGCTTTATTAAATACCCAGGAAGTTTTTAGAAATAAAGGAATAATAAGTAAAACTAAAAATATTTAATGTCCAGAAACGAATACAGATTTCTTTTCCCTAGAAAGTGGCAGTACACCTTTGCCAAGTTAGATTTGGAAAAAGTCCTCCTAATAGCTATGATAATAGCATGAAATAAATGTTCAAAACTTCAGATACTGACTGTATACAGAAGTTATTTTCATGAGGCAGGACAATTGTAATGGATAATTTCATGGCATTGAAATGTCATTTGACTATGATTCATAATATACAGCCAGTATTTTTTCATTTGGAATTGCATTAAGTATAGATTGTATTAAACCTGCATACCACATACCTACCATGGTCTTGCCAAATATTTAGCAACAATCTCAGGGAGTTTGCCTTTCAAAATCCGAAAGACTTAATTTTTGAGTAAATGTTTAAGGTTTATTCTATTCTATTATATCTCCTGGGTTTCTACAATTAAATAAAGACATAAAGCTGATAAATCCATACCTATAGCATCAACTCTTGATTATCTAGCATTGCTTTATTTCATTTTCTTTGATTAGATTTTAAGTTCATTCTGTTATATAGATTTTATTCATTACATAAGAAAGGGCAGGGATCTTCATTTTGATCTATGATGTACCCCAAGCTCCAAGAAGTATCCCTGAGGGGCGCCTGGGTGGCACAGCGGTTGAGCGTCTGCCTTCGGCTCAGGGCATGATCCCGGCGATCTGGGATCGAGCCCCACATCAGGCTCTTCTGCTATGAGCCTGCTTCTTCCTCTCCCACTCCCCCTGCTTGTGTTCCCTCTCTCGCTGGCTGTCTCTATCTCTGTCGAATAAATAAATAAAATCTTTAAAAAAAAAGTATCCCTGATATAGAAAATGTGCTAAAAATAGTTGAATAAATGAACACTTTTTAAATTTAAGAATAATTAGTATGCAAAAATATTTGGGTTTCGGGGCACTTCTCTGGCTCAATTGGAAGAGCATGCAAGTCTTGATCTCAGGGTCATGAGTTTGAACCCCACATTGAGAGAGATTACTTAAGTAAAATTTTAAAAATAATACTTTGAAAAAAATTTTCCCTATCTCCTGGGAATACCAAGTTTGAAGACTTGTAGTAGAAACTGTAGATCAATAGAATTAGGTGTGATTTATAAGCTCACATTTCATACATGTCAAGGATGAAGGTGAAAGCAAAAGAATAAACTAAATTCTTTCCAACACCACCAATTCTGATGTCATTTCTATTTAAATTCTTTTTAAAAATATTATTTATTTATTTATTTGACAGAGAGACAGCCAGTGAGAGAGGGATCACAAGCAGGGGGAGTGGGAGAGGAAGAAGCAGGCTCCCAGCGGAGGAGCCTGATGCGGGGCTAGATCCCAAAACGCTGGGATCACGCCCTGTGCTGAAGGCAGATGCTTAAGGACTGCGTTACCCAGGCACCCCATCTATAAATTCTTTAATGTTGTAGCTCCTGCAAAGAAAGCATGGCTGGCTTTTGCTAGATTTGTGACAGATAACCATTTTCCTTTTGAGGAAACAGGAGGTATGTGTCATAGGTAGGCATTTGCTTAGTTGTGGAGACGAAAAGACACTTCCTTCCATATTAATTGAAAACTTAGATGTTAAAATGAGGTTTAGGATTCTATATTTCAGTTGATACCAAAGTTGTTCTTCTCCTGAACTTCCAGTGTTTAACTGCAATGAGTAGTGATTTTAATAAGTATCCAATAAACTTAGAAAGATAAAATCAGGAAATATATTTGAATATAGCTTAATCTATGTCTCTGGAACTTAGTTTTTGCAGAGATGATGAAACAGCAGTAGAGACAGTCACTTTCTTGACTCCTTAGATAAATTGTGGAGAAACTTTTTTCATGAGCGAAAAAGAAAAAGTATATATAAATTTAACCAAACTCAGAGCTGCCTGCATATAATGGTTCTTTCTAATTTGAAAGATTGTAAAAAATGTGTGAGTATTTTTAAGAACAAGATTATATGCTGTGTATATATTAAGTAGTAAGACCAGTATCAAGAGAGAATAAATAAATAAATAAATAAATAAATAAATAATAAAGATGGTCTTATACTCTTAAATTTATAACCTAAAATTTACATAATTTGCAATCACTTTTACTATCATGTCTACCTTAAATATAGGGAAAATTAGAGTAAAGGAATTTAAGTGATGGAAACAAGGTGATTTATTGGCAATTTTAAAATTAAATAATTAATATTGTTTTCTTACTCTGAGGCCTGTTCTCTCTCCATAATTATCAAACTGGAGAGTTATTTGTTTTCAGTAAGGGGAAATCCTATAATTTATAGTCAATACTTTGATAGCATTATTAAGTGCCCAGTACTGTTATAAGCTCCTTACACAGACTCCACAATAAATTGAAGACTTGGGTTACTTTGATGCCCTTTGGCCAGTGAGGAACTTGAGGAGTGACTTCCCTGGTGTCATATGGCTAATAAGTGGCAGACCTGGATTTTCACCCAGGCCATTGAGGTACAGATTCTGTCTAAGGATTAGATTAAACTGTACCAGGAGTAAAGGATAAAGTGGCATCTTAGAGTTTGTGATTTTAGAAAACTTGGGAATTTAAACTAGCAAATTGGAGTTGTTTATACCAATGTTAAGTGTCAATTATTTGGGGGCATTCTTTTGTATGTATCTCTCCTTTCTTTGATAATTATTTTAATTTTCTAACACATTATGTATTTAAAAATTTATATTTTCTGACTTTTCGATGTGTGTATGCTAGTAAGTCTCTCTGAATTTAGCTTACAATAACTAACATGCATATTTTAAGATTATAATAATTTATTTCAGGTGGCATTTTGTAGTACAAGGTTTAACAGTTGGGAGGAATGTGATGAATTTTTTTTTCAGATTTGGGAGGAGATGTGGGCAGGGTTCTGGTGTAAGTTCATCCCAGCCTTGTCATCCTCTTAATATTTAAAGACTGAGATGTGGAAAATTATATGTATTAATTGTCCAAGTTTTGAATAAGAAGCTTATCCTTTGACTTAAAGTAATTTCTTTTTACACATATAATCCACACTTGTAGGAAGACAGAAAATATGATCCAGAAGAAACTGATGTCACTTGAATCTCCATCATCAGTGAAAACGTGGATTTATATCATAATTTCATATATGTATATATATGTTTATATATATACATTAAACTACATATAGTTTTATGTATATATAAATGTATATCTACTTATCACATATATATTATTGATATATATACATATATATGATAAGGAAATTGTAAATGTGTCACCTTTTTTAACTTAATAACAAAACTGTCATACCATGCTCATGATTATAGATCCACCTTACATCCCAATAGTTGCTTGAAATTCTATTATGAATTCTAATATTAAGAGATAAATTATTTTTATGTGTCCAATTGCAGCTGCTTATATTTCTTTTGCTTTCCTACTATTGCAAACAAGACCAAGGTAAAAATTTTTATATATTGCCCACTTATCTCTTGATTTCCGTTTAAAATTTCCTACCAGCAGAAGTTTATACACATTATTTTTAAGATCCTGATATTCGATCCGTGCTCTCTCAAACAAAAATAATGCCCACTCCCATTCTCATCAACAATTTATGAGCACCACCCCCCCTTAATACTCAATGTTGAAACAACCCGGCTGTCAACTAGAGGTTTAATTTGAATAAGATTGGCAGCTCAAAATTCATTTCTATACCCTGTGGCCTGTGCTACAGAAGAGAAAATAACCAGTACTCCAAGCATCTAGCCTGTTGAGGAAGATTTTGGGGCCTGTACTATAGGGAAGAGTCAGAGTGAGTCGAGCTAAAGTTCCAACCATCTAACTTTGGACATCCAATGCCTAGCTGTCCACAGTCAGACCAACAACTTTGCATTGCATAGCCTTACACAACACATGAGTTAGAGGAATGTAACACCAAGTGCACAGTGATTCATACGTATTCCGGGGAGGAAGTGGTGGGAGTTGTTTTTATGGATTCACCAACAAAATCCAGAGATTTCAACCTCGCTGGAAACAGAGGGAAGAACACCTTGATTTTCCAATGATATTAAACTTGATAACTAACTCTGATCATACTCAAGTAAGGAATAATCATATTGAAAAGTCTGTTAATATGGAACCAATGACCTAAATCAACTGTGGGGAAGCTCTCGGAGTACCTCCACCTGTAGAGAGGTTTTGGTTTAAGAGAGTGATGTATTATGTTAGACACAACTGTAACAGGTTTGAGGTCTGATCGCAGACGTAGCATTTTACTTTAAGTCTTTTTTTAAGTGTTTTTTTTTTAATTTTTTACAATTTTTTAAGTAGGCTCCACACCCAATGTGGGGCTGAAATCATGACTCCAAGATCAAGAGGCACATGCCCCACAGACTGAGCCAGCCAGGTACCCCTAAAATGTTAAAGACTTATCATTCCTCCCAATTTAGGAACATCGATATCTATTATCTATCTATCTATCTCTCTATCATCTATCTATCTATCTATCTATCTATCTATCTATCTATCTATCTATCTATCTATCTATCATCTATCTATCATCTATCATCTATATGCATGCAGTAGAAAAGGGAAATTATGTTTAAAAAACTTGATAATTTGGGGCGCCTGGGTGGCACAGTCATTAAGCATCTGCCTTTAGCTCAGGGCGTGATCCCAGCGTTCTGGGATCAAGCCCCACATCAGGCTTCTCCGCTGGGAGCCTTTTTCTTCCTCTCCCACTCCCTCTGCTTGTGTTCCCTCTCTCGCTGGCTGTCTCTGTCAAATAAATAAATAAAATCTTTAAAAAAAACTTGATAATTTAACTCATGGTTTTAGATTTGTAAATCATTGGTAAGATCTCTTTAGTAACATTTCAGTTTATGCCACAATGAGTTAATTTGAGTTCACGCCTTCATGTAATTTTTGAAATGTCTTTGTTGTTTATTCTTCATTCAATTTTAATAGTCTTGTCCTCATGGGTCACTTATTTATTTGTGTTAACTCTGCCACTTCCCCCTGACACACATGGAGGTTTTCTTTCAAATGTGGATCTTCAAAGGAAATATGGTGTCATCTTTACAGAGCTGCATATGTAATGATGGCTATACTGGTGAACCACTGGGAGTAGGACTATTGGATAGGCATTATTATGTCTGCTTGAAGATAAGTAGTTGCCCTCAGCTGTGAATGTTCAGCAGTGAGAATTGTGTCTGGTGTTTGGAAGATCATTCCCAAGTTACATTCAGTGAGGACTTTTTTTTTTCTTTTTCTTTTTTTCCTCCCTCTCTTCCCCCACCCCATGGACGTTGAAATAGGAAATCAGATATCTATGGGCAAACGTGATTCTTAGAGATCGCCCAGAAGTTAGCACTTTGTATTCCCGGAAATAATGAACTTCGTTTGTTACTTTGTAACATTGTTGAAAACTTTGACCAGAAATCCAAAACTTTTTTTAACAGGATTATGGTTTTGCAGCCTGTATTAATGTGACTTGTCTTAGACAACTGTAAATATAAAAGATGATTAAAAAGATATTGTACATTAGGGTCAGATGAGTGTAACAGTGGAGAGTATGAAAAACAAAGTCCTGCTACTTGAACCAGGCCCAAATTTGCCACTTGCCCTCCTGTGCCTCAGTTTCTCCAACTGAAAAATAGTGATAATTATACTAACTGACCCCATAGAGGTGTTGTGTAAAGTAACTACATCAAAACACTAGAGCATGTGAAGAGATGCTTGGCATAGAGTGCATGGGTCCTGGCTAATTTGTTATTAGCAATATTCCTCAATTATACATGTTTAAAAGCTAATAAAATTATTTATTGGTGTGGCTGCCATAATAAATTACCACTAACTTTAAATGACACAAATTCATTTTCTTTCAATTCTGGAGGTCACAAGTCAAAAAAGGGACATAATAGGCTAAAATCAAGGAGGTCTGTACTCATTTCTGAAGGCCTTGGAGGAGAGTCCTTTTTTTTTTTTTTAAGCATTTTTCAGATTCTAGAGACCGCTCAATTCCTTGCATCATGGTCCTCTTCATCTTCAAAGCCAGTGTTTGAATCATTTGGATCTCTGTTCATAATACCACATCTCCTCTGGTTTCTGCCTCCCTCTTTTCTATCTCCCACTTATAAGGAACATTGTATTTACACTGAGCACAATAGGACATTCCAGAATAATCCCTCTCTCTCCCTCTCTCTCTCTCTCTCTCTCTCTCTTTCTCTCTCTTTTTAAGTAGGCTCCTTGTCCAGGGTGGAGCCCAACACAGGGCTTGAATTCATCACCCTGAGATCAAGACCTGAGCCAATATCATGACTTGGATGTTTAACCTACTGAGCCAACCAGGCACTTCCAGAACAATCTCCTTTTAATCACGTCTGCAAAATCTGTTTTGCCAAATAAGGGAACATATTCATAGTCTTAGAATTAGGACATAGGGATCTTTGAGTGGGGTATGGACATTATTCTGCCTAGTACAACTGGTTTTATCTATCATTAATTTAAATATATTATAGCTTTGTTAAGTTTAATAAAATACAAAATTTATAGAAACATGTTTTAAGATGCATTTTTTTTCTGCTAATAGGAGACAGATATAAACCACGGCTAAGAAAAAACATTCACAATGATTTTCTGTCCTTTTGCCTGTATGATTTAGAGTGAGTTCTAACTATGTTATTAGCATCCACAATACAATATCTGGAGGGATAATAACATCTGCAGATACAGTTATCTTGTACACAATAATTGGGACACAATGAATGAACTGCTATTACAGCATGGGCAGATTCAGAAAGGAGAGAAAGAGGTGAGTCCCTTGTGTGCTGAAAATTTGTTCTGATGTCTGACTGTGTCCAAAATAGTATGTTGATTTTAAGTCACTGACAGTGATTATCTCAAATTTGTATATGTGAAACCTCAATGATTAAGATGTAAAATTTGTATTGCTGTTTTATCCTAGAAACTTGTGAAATATTTTTGTTTCCTAGAAATAACTTTCCTATTAGAAAATGTGGGTAAATCCTATCTTATGGCAATTTTATTTTGGTTTGAAGATAAACACAAGGGCCTGGCATTGAATTTTTATTTTTTATGTTATGTTAGCCACCATACAGTACATCATTATGTTAGCCACCATACAGTTTTTGATGTGGTGTTCCATGATTCATTATTTGTGTATAACACCCAGTGCTCATTACAACATGTGCCCTCTGTAATACCCATCGCTGGGCTAATATATTTTTTTAAATTTTCCTTTAGCATATTTTATAGATCATATTCATGTGGATTTTAAAGAAATTTTACAAGAAATGGTTCACTTAAAGGGCAAAAAAACAAAGCAATTTGCATTTCAGTAAACTATATATGCTTAACAATCATTTATTTAAATAATCAACAAATATTTGCCATGTTCCAGGCATCTTTTATATTCTGGAAGCACACAGTAAACAAAATAGGCAGACTACCTTATTCATATTGAGACTCTTTCAGTGACAGGAGACAAGTACAAAATGAAATGAATATATATGTTAAGTGGTGGAAAAGAATATAAAAACAATAGTCATCAAGAACTATAAGAATAGACCCCTCTGAGAAGGTGGGCTTGAAGCAAAGTCTTGAATGACATGAGGGTGACAGTCACAGATGTGGGGAGGAGAACCAGGCCTGGGTCACAGCAGAGACAAAAGCTGTGGACTGGAGACACACCCAGAGTGGGGACAAAGGATTGGCAGGGAGTCCATATGGGATTTGCAGCACTGAAGGAAGCAGAAAATGATTTGAAAGGATTAATGTGTTACAATATGGTGTGTCTTGAAGTGAAATATGAAGTTTCATAGTAGAGCTTTGAGCAGGATTTGACCTACTCTGATGTAGATTTTTTTAAAGATTTTATTTATTTACTTGACAGATGGAGAGAGAGCACAAGCCAGGGAAGTCACAGAGGGAGAGGAAGAAGCAGGTTCTCTGCTGAGCAGGGAGCCAAATGTGATGTGGAGCTCAATCCCAAGGCCCTGGGATCATGACCCGAGCCAAAGGCAGAAGTTTAAAAAAACTGAGACACCCAGGTGCCCCTCTGATGTAGATTTTTAAGATCACTTTGCTCTGCTGAGGTTAGACTAAAATTAGACAAGAGAGAGAGAGAGAGCAGGGAGATAGCAGGAAAGCTACCAGAATAACCTAGATGAAATATGGCTGGAGCATTTCCTTTATGAAGTGCAACAAATGTCCTAACCCTTTGTGATGTTGTGTTGCATAACTAATTTAGTTTTGTTGTTGTTGTTGTTGTTTTGTTTTCCTGGCATAAAGCTCCTAAAACCCTCTGAATTTCCTAAATGGAAATAGCTATGTAGATGTCTTTTGTTATTCATAAAAGACCCTCCTACCACCCCTTAGTTTATGCTAATGAGGTGACTTATTGAAATTTCCTAAGAATCAGGGTTGGTTTCCAGGAAACTAACCAAAATTAAAGGTTTGCAGTTTTTAAACCTCCACCTTTCATATATCCAAGGAAAGGATCTAGAAGTTTCATTAATCACTGATGGCCAGTGATCTGATCAATCATGCCAAAATAATCAAGCACCCATAAAAATCCAAAAGGATGGGGGATTCAGAGAGCTTCTGAACATATGGAGTTGCCAAGAGAATGGCACATCTAGAGAGGGCAATGAAGCTCCCAGTCTTTTCCTGCACATCTTATGTATCTCCTCTACCTTATTGTTCCTTAGTTATATACTAGTCAATATAGTAATTAAAATATTTTCCAATCCAAAAAATTAGTTGAACCCATGGATGAGGTCATGAAAACCTTCTATTTATAGCCAGTGGTTCTGAAGCTCAAGTGATAAGCTCTATTTGGCCATTGTTATTTGATTTGGGGAACAGTATTGTGGGACTAAGCCCTTAAACAGTGAGATACTAAGCTATCTTCATGTAGATAGTTTGAGTATTGTATTAAATTGTAGGACACCCAGCTGGTTGTCTGGAGAGTTGGATATTGTTTATTATGGGGAATAAAACCTTACAAATTTGGTGACCAAAAGTGTCAGAGGTAAAATAATGAGAATAGAGGAAACACATACAGGGTGTTTGTTTTTTCCTTTACATTCAACACTTCCTAAATAATTCCTTTTTCTCACCTTTGGCCATTCAAATAATCAGTGAATCAATGAGACTGCTACCAGTATTGACTTAGCTCTACTATAGACTGGACAACATTCTGGATGCCAGAAATTCAGAGAGTGAATAGGAGATATGTTGAACTATAATCCAGGTATAGCAAATACCAACTTTTTTATGCAGTTAGCGTAATCTATGTATTGCAGCATGAACATAAACACAATATAAAAAGTGTTGCTCTCCAACAAAGAGAATAGATCTATAGTTTCTAACTTAAGATGTGCCTCTTGGTCTGTTCCTTTTTCTCTAGCATTTTGCCTTGGAAAATTTCAGCCCAGCCAGTACTCTCTGAGGTGTCATCTCCATTTTAAGTTTCATCCATATTGAAAGTGTCTTCTCTCCTTTTCCTTCCTGGTCTTTGTGGCTTTCTGCTCTGCTGGAGCTGTCATCAACAAAGTCAATGAAGAATATCACTTTATCCTCTGACTTTATCCTCCTGGGGCTTCTGGTGAACAATAAAGCTACAGGAATTGTCTTT
The DNA here is from genome assembly GCF_017311325.1 of Ursus maritimus. Lineage (NCBI taxonomy): Eukaryota > Metazoa > Chordata > Mammalia > Carnivora > Ursidae > Ursus > Ursus maritimus. The sequence goes on along the minus strand of NW_024426663.1, from coordinate 81,672,840 downwards.
GCTGTTATTTTTGCTATCTTTGTGGTGGCTGTAACGGCAAATTTGGTCATGATATTCTTGATTCAGGTGGACTCCCGTCTCCATACTCCTATGTATTTCCTGCTCAGCCAGCTATCCATTATGGACACCCTTTTCATTTGTACCACTGTCCCAAAACTTCTGGTCGACATGGTTTCTAAAGAGAAGACCATTTCCTTTGTAGGTTGTGGCATCCAGATCTTCCTCTACTTGACCATGATTGGCTCAGAGTTCTTTCTCTTGGGCCTCATGGCCTATGACCGATATGTGGCTGTCTGTAACCCTCTTAGGTATCCAGTCTTGATGAACCGCAGGGTATGTCTCCTTCTGGCTGCTGGTGCCTGGTTTGGTGGGTCTCTGGATGGCTTTCTTCTCACCCCCATCACCATGAATGTCCCCTACTGTGGCTCCCGCAGTATCAACCATTTTTTCTGTGAGATCCCTGCAGTTCTCAAACTAGCCTGTGCTGACACATCCTTGTATGAAACCCTAATGTACATCTGCTGTGTACTCATGTTGCTCATCCCTATCTCTATCATCTCAACCTCCTATTCTCTCATCTTGTTAACTGTCCACCAAATGCGCTCTTCTGAAGGCCGAAAGAAAGCCTTTACTACTTGTTCTTCCCACTTGACTGTAGTCAGCATTTTCTATGGTGCTGCCTTCTACACTTATGTTCTGCCCCAGTCTTTTCATACTCCGGAGCAGGACAAGGTAGTGTCAGCCTTCTATACCATTGTCACACCCATGCTCAATCCTCTTATCTACAGCCTCAGAAACAAGGATGTCATGGGGGCATTTAAAAAGATATTTTCACAATACTCATCTGTTAAAAAAGTATCCACAAGTGATGCTTAAGGATTCAATAAACTGACAATAGGGCTTCCCTTAAGAACATTCTCTATCGTCCTGTTTCAAAGGTGACTATTTGGTCAGCTGTCAAAGATTACTTACAATTGGCAATTAAGAGGATTTATCATGGCTGCTTTCTTGTTACCAGGGGAGGGAACCAAAGATTTTTTGTTAGTTATGTAGATACATTTTGGCTACCTATCAACAATAAGATATTATTACATAGATTAAAGAATTCCCCTGATTCTGGTTCTTGACTCTCAGACTAAATAAAGGGGAAAAAGTGTATCCTAGAGTTCATAGCAAATCTTTGCAGGTTCCTTTCACACTTAACCCTGGAACACCTTTCAAAGCTAACAAATTTTGTTGCCAATAATTATGTGATTGTTTTTGTATTAATAAAATAAGACAATGTCAATTCACAAGTTACAAAGGATAGAAATCACACAATTTTATTCAGGTCTTTATTTATTGGCTTAGCCTCAGGGGATTTTAACCTCTATGATCATTTTCATAGCACTTGTATTAAAAAATAGTGACTTTCAAATACTAGGCCACGGTAAATAGTGAGTGAGCTAAACCAACTGAATATTGAATGTCTAAGCATTACATACCTACTCAAAAGGGATAGACTCTAATATTTAACATCAAAGGGAATTACTGTGCTTTTTTTTCCCATATTATTTTAATAGCAGAATTCTAGGAAATTTAACATCTATAGAAAGAAAATTTACATTGCCCAATTTTGTATGATTCATCAGCAGGACTTGGATGCAATTCAGATTTGTTTGGAGTGAGATGGAAAACTTTTGAAGAATTTTCTGTATAAATATAACTTGATAAGATGTACATTTTTATGTGAACTGTTTTATGCACACTGCCACACTGTGTCTGTAGTGTGGAATATAGAACGGGGAACTAGATTGCATGCAAGAAGACAATTTAGGAATCTTCAAATGAAAGAAAAGAAGGATTGATTTGGGTAGTTACACAAGAGGATTTAGCTCATGGAAAGGATGACTGTTAGGAAAGAAAAATGAAAGATAAGTTAATTGACCTCAAGGGAAAGGAAACTAGGATTTCTACTTACTAAGATTTTGAAAACTTTTAGAGTGACAGGATCAAGTAGGAGCAGCCAAAAATTTAGTTGTTGAGAAACTTCTGAAATGTCTGTTAGATATAAGAGAACAATTGGGGTTCAGATTGTAGTTAAGGCCTGAAGGTCTAAATTTGGTAGTCTTCAGAATAGAAAGAATATTTAAAGGCATAGGGTTAGCTGAAACTTAGGTAACAGTAAAGATTTAGCACTAAGGCAACTGTTCAGCTGGAGAGAAAGTGAGACAAGAAACAGCAATTGATGGAGTAAAAAGAAGTAATATCTCAGATAGAAGTGAGGAAACTTCACAACTGGAATGTAATCAACTGCACTAGATGCTGTTTCTTGTTGTATTACAATGTGAGCTTTGAGTTGGCCACTATATTTGTCAACACAAAGATCAATTATTACCTTAATAAAAGCAATTCCAATGAAATTTTGCTCCAAGAGGATTCAGAGTAAATTAGAAGGGGAGAAAATGGACAGGATGACTAGAGTACAAGAACATTTTTTTTTTTAATGAGAGCAGATAAATGGAGCAATAGCTAGAAAGGGATATGATATCAATGTGTTTTTCTTGTTGTAGAATATTGCAGATATGTTAAAGGGATTAATTTACCCAAAGCATAAATTGATAATGGATTAAAAAAAATGGAGGAAGGTTCTTCCAGAAGATGACCTTTGAGAGAGACAGAGAGCATAGAAACCAATTTAAAAGTAAAGAGGTTGATTTTTTTTTTTGAGTTAGCATGGCCAATTCATTTACTATAGCAGTAAGAAAGGCTGAGCATAGGTGATACAAGTAAGTTCTCCTCTGATTTATTCTATGTTCTCAGTGTAATTAGAATCAGGGAGAACTTCTACTTGTGAAAGGGAGGAATGATTGCTAAAAATTTGAGAAGAGAAGAAAAACATTTTGGAGACCAGTTGAGTAAATGAATAAATTAGAGATATTAGGATTACAGGGTAGTTTTGGGGTTGATTTATGAACTTAGCATAAGCATGTTTGTCAGGTAGACCAATAAGTGCTGCCTAACAAATAGTAAACACAGAATCTATTACCTACAATTAATTATGGCAACAATTACAAGAATAACAGGAAGAAAACAACTTTTATCACTACTTTTACAAACTTAGCATTTCTTATATGAATAAAATATGTTGTAAACATTTGTTTTTCCAAAGCCTAGAACTTGCAGCATATATTCTTATATGAATAAAATATGTTGTAAACATTTGTTTTTCCAAAGCCTAGAACTTGCAGCATATATGTTTATAGGGTTTTTTTTTAATTTCAATGGATTGATCTCATGGTAGAATTAAAGGTTTTGAACCAACATTCTTGCCCATGTGGAGCTTATTCTATAATATGATACAATTTGGAATCATAAGGTAACATACTGTCTCCTCAACATACTAATTATTCGGTTTATGAGTTAAAGACACCCCCCCCCCAGTACGTCTAGTGTTTAAACTGGTCTTTGTGATGCCTTCTTTGGTGACAAGTTGGATTATCTAATATCCTCAGTGAACAATTTTTCTGTTCCAATATATTTTATTAAAATGTTCAGACTTCTACCATTGCAATATGCCTAATAACTGATTGCTCAGCTTTGAACTGATTTTCTTTTTTCTTTTTTTCTATTCAAGTTAAAATATTTTAAATAACTTCCAACCCATATGCCAGTTTCAGGTGCAAATGAGTGATGTTAAGATCACAGGGTGTTTGAATCTTGTCTTTTTAATTTCTGTGTTGTGTATACTTGAACATGGTACCTAAACTCTCTGTACTAAATTTTCCTTTCTTAAGGAAGGATTTCCTATTAAAAATCAAGAAAGGGGAAAGGGTTCTTGCAACAGAGACTTTCTGAGTCTGTGACTGTTGCTTCTTGAGACAATGGCAGTTCTGCTTTTATCATATTTTCACTTAGCATTTTTCTGTGTGTTCCCAGGCACAGTTCTTATCAGCAGTCCCTCTTTATTCATTAAATAACTTAAACTATAAGTACCAAATACAATCAGTTGCAATTGTATCTGGGATATTTATACTTCTCCCTTTTACCCCTTGGCTTGATGATATGTCTTTACAGGGAGAAGAAATCCACAAATTTGATAAAATCCGCAGGGGATTTTTTTTTTTTAGATCTGTCTAGCCCTCCAGTAGGTATTACTAGTGGACCAAATTGGCATCATCCATCTGCCACCTTGTGGATAATTACACATAACATTATTCTAAAACTACAATGTATTTCGTTGGTGTGCTACTTAAAATATGGAGGTTAGGGAAATAAAACAAAAAAAAAATAAAAATAAAAAAGGAACATCAAAATTTATATTAAGGGTAGTTTTTATTTAAACTCAATTAGCCAGCTATAGACAAGATGGCATTAGAGTAGGGACTGTGTTGAATCTGGTCCCTTGAATTTAGCTGAATATCTATCAAACCATTCTGAACACTCATGGAAACAGCCTGAGATGTAGGAAAATGTATCTGCAACTCTATGAGCAGAGTAACAAATGTTTTTTGCAAGGTAGGAGGTGTGGAGTCATGAAGCTGTCCGGAGATATCAAAAGATAAACAGACCAGGGAGGGAGCCTCCATAGGTGGCTATCTGAAAGAGATATGACATCTGAGCCCGTATTTGGAACCCTTAGAAATCTGCTCCAGTGAGAAACATCACTTTCTTTTTTTTTCTAATAAATTTTTTTATTATGTTATGTTAGTCACCATACAGTATATCCCAAGTTTTTGATGTAAAGTTCCATAATTCATTGCTTGCACATAACACCCAGTGCAACGTGCAATACATGCCCTCCTTAATAGCCATCACTGGCCTATACCAATCCTCCACTCCCTCCCATCTAAAGGCCTCAGTTTGGTTCCCAGACTCCATAGTCTCTCATGGTTAATTCCCCCTTCTTTTACCCCACCCTTCCTTCCTCCCTTCCTTCTCCTACCAAGCTTCCTACTTCTTATGTTCCATAAATGAGTGAAACCATATGATAATTGTCTTTCTCTGCTTGACTTATTTCGCATACCATTATCTCCTCCAGCCCTGTCCATGTTGGTGCAAATGTTGTGAAAGCATTCTTTTTGATGGCTGAATAATATTACATTGTATTTATGGACCACATCTTCTTAATCCAGTCATCTGTTGAAGGGCATCTCGGCTCCTTCCACAATTTGGCTATTGTGGACAATGCTGCTATGAACATAGGGGTGCATATGGCCCTTCTCTTCACTACGTCTATGTCCTTGGGGTAAATACCCAGTAGAGCAATTGCTGGATCATAGGGTAGCTCAATTTTTAACTTTTTAAAGGACCTCCACACGGTTTTCGAAAGTGGCTGCACCAACTTGCATTCCTACTAACAATGTAAGAGGGATCCCCTTTCTCCACATCCTCTCCAACATTTGTTGTTTCCTGCCTTGTCAATTTTTGCCATTCTAACTGGCTTAAGGTGGTATCTCAGTGTGGTTTTGATTTCAATTTCCCTGATGGCTAATGATTTTGAACACTTTTTCATGTGTCTGTTAGCCATTTGTATGTCTTCATCGGAAAAGTGTCTGTTCATATCTTCTGCTCATTTTTTTATTTGATTATTTCTTTACATGTATTGAGTTGAGAAGTTCTTTGTAGATCTTGGATACCAGTCTTTTATCTGTAGTGCCATTTGCAAATATCTTCTCCCATTCCGTGGGCTGCCTGTTAGTTTTTTTGACTGTTTCCTTGCCTGTGCAGAAGCTTTTTATCTTGATGAAGTCCCACAAGTTCATTTTTTCTTTGGTTTCTCTTGCCTTTGGAAAAATGTCAAGAAAAAAGTTGCTGTGGCCAATGTCAAAGAGGTTGCAGCCTATGTTCTCCTGTAGGATTTTGATGGATTCCTGTCTCATGTCGAGGTCTTTCATCCATTTGGAGTTTGTCTTTGTGTGTGGTGTGAGAGAGTTGTCAAGTTTCATTCTTTTGCATGTAGATGTTCAATTTTCCCAGCACCATTTATTGAAGAGACTGTCTTCTTTCCACTGGATATTTTTTCCTGCTTTGTCAAAGATTAGTTGCCCAAAGAGCCGAGGGTCCATTTCTGGGTTCTCTATTCTGTTCCATTTGTCTATGTGTCTGTTTTTGTGCCAGTACCATGCTGTCTTTGTGATCACACCTTTGTAGTACAGCTTGAAGTCTGGAAACGTAATGCCCCCAGGTTTGTTTTTCCTTTTCAACAATTACTTGGCTATTCGGGCCCTTTTCTGGTTCCACCCAAATTTAAGGCTGTTTCTTCCAGCTCTTTGAAAAATGTCATCAGTATTTTGTTCGGGTTGGCATTGAAAGTGTAGATTGTTCTGGGTTGCAGAGATATTTTAACTATGTTTATTCTTCCGATCCATGAGCATGGAATATTTTTCCATCTTTTTGTGTCTTCTTCAATGCCTTTCAAGAGTCATTTGTAGTTTCTAGATATAGATACTTTACATCTCTGGTTATGTTAATTTGGAGATAACGTATGATTTTTGATGCTATTGGAAATGGAATGGATTCCCTAATTTCTCTTTCTTCAGCCTCCTTTTTAGTGTATAGAAATGCAACTTATTTCTGAGGATTGATTTTGTATCCCGCCACATTACTGAATTGCTCTATAAGTTCTAGTAGTTGGGGGTGGAGTCTTTTGGGTTTTCTATATAGAGTATCATGTCATCTGTGAAGAGAAAGAGTTTGACTTCCTCTTTGCCTATTTGAATACATTTTATACCTTTTTGTTGTCTGATTGCTCTTGCAAGGACTTCCAGTACTTTGTTGAATACTAATGGCAAGAGTGGCCATCCTTGTCGTGTTCCTGATCTTAAGGGAAAGGATTCTAGCTTTTCTCCATTGAGAATGATATTTGCTGTAGGCTTTTCATAGATGGTTTTGATGAAATTGAGGAATGTACCTTCTATCCCTACACTCTGAAGTGCTTTAATCAGGAAAGGATGATCTATTTTTTCAAATGCTTTTTCTGCATGTATTGAGAGCATCATATGGTTCTTGACTCTTTTCTTGTTGATATGATCTATCACATTGATCGATTTGTGAATGTTGAATCACCCTTGCATCCCAGGGATGAATCCCACTTGGTCATGATGGATAATCCTTTTAATGTACTGTTCGATCCTCTTAGCTAGGATCTTGTTGAGAATTTTGGCGTCGATATTCATCAGGGATATCGGTCTATAATTCTCCTTTTTGATGGGGTCTTTGTCTGGTCTGGGGATCAAGGTAATACTGGTCTCATAGAATGAGTTTGGTAGTTGTCCTCCTGTTTCTATTTTTTGAAACAGCTTTAGGAGAATAGGTATTATTTCTTCTTTGAATGTTTGGTAGAATTGCCCAGGGAATCCGTCAGGCCCTAGACTCCTATTTTTAGGGAGGTTTTTGACCACTGCTTCAATCTCTTCATAATTAATTGGTCTGTTTAAAAAATCCATTTCTTCCTGTTTCAGTCTTGGTAGTTTATAGGTTTCCAGGAAGGCATCCATTTCTTCCATGTTGTTTAATTTATTGGCATAAAGCTGTTGATAAAAGTTTCTAATGATCCTTCCTATTTCATCGGTGTTTGTTGTGATATCTCTGCTTTCAACCATAATTTTATTAACTGAGTCCTTTCTCTCTTCTTTTGAGTAACTCTGGCTAGTGGCTTATCGATCTTATTTATTCTTTCAAAGAACCAGCTTCTAATTCTGTTGATCTGCTCTACTGTACTCCTGGTTTCTAATTCATTGATCTCTGCTCTAATCTTGATCACCTGCCTTCTCGTGCGAGGGTTAGGCCTGTTCTTCTGTTCCAGCTCCAGCTTCCTGAGGTGAGAATATAAAAACTGCATTTTAGATTTTTCTATTCTTTTGAGTGAGGCTTGGATGGCTATGTATTTTCCGCTTAGGACCACCTTTGCAGTGTCCCATGGGTTTTGGACCAATATGTTTTCATTCTCATTGGTCTCAAAAAATTGTTTAAACTGATTTTTAATTTCCCTGTTTATCCAATCATTCTTGAGCAGGATGATTCTTAGTTTCCAAGTGTTTGAGTTTCTTCCAAATTTTTCCTTGTGATTGAGTTCCAGTTTCAAAGCATTGTGACCTGAGAATACGCAGGAAGTAATCTCAGTGTTTTGATTTCGGTTGAGACCTGTTTTGTGACCTAGTATATGGTCTATTCTGGAGGAAGTTCCATGTGCATTCAAAAAGAACAAGTATTCTGTTGTTCTGGGGTGTAGTGTTCTTTATATATCTATGAGGTCCATCTGTTCTAGGAGATTTTTTTTCTTGCATTTGATTTCTTCTTGAACCCATTGTTTGTTCAGGAGTGTTTTGTTTAATGTTTACATATTTGTGGGTTTTCCAGCTTTTTTTTTTTTTAATTTTTGCTTCCTACCATTGTGGTTAGGAAATATATATATATAATCAGTTTTCTTTTTTTTTATAATGATTTTTTATTATATTATGTTAGTCACCATACAGTACATCCCCGGTTTTCGATGTACGGCTCGATGATTCATTAGTTGTGTATAACACCCAGTGCACCATGCAATATGTGCCCTCCTTACTACCCATCACCGGCCTATCCCATTCCCCCACCCCCCTCCCCTCTGTAGCCCTCAGTTTGTTTCTCATAGTCCCTAGTCTCTCATGTTTCATTCCCCCTTCTGATTACTTAAATTTAATAAGACTTGTTTTCTGTACGATCATGTGTTCTATCCTGAATAACGTTATGTGTACACTTGTGAAGAATGTGCATTCTGTTTCTTTTCAATGGAATGTTCTGTAATATCTGTTAGGTCCATTTGACCTAATATATGGTTTTCTTTTGTTTCCTTTTTTTTTAAAATTATGATATGTTAGTCACCATACAGTATATCATTAGTTTTTTGATATAGTGTTCCATGATTCATTGTTTGTGGATAACACCCAGTAGTTCATGGAATACTTGCTGTCCTTAATACCCATCACCAGGGTAGCCCATCTCCCCCACCCTTCTCCCCTCTGAAGCACTGATTTGTTTTCCCAACATCCATAGTCTCTTGTGGTTCATTCCTCCTTCTGTTTACCCCTCCTTTATTATTCCTTTCCTTCTCCTACCAATCTCCCTGCTATTTTTTATTTTCCACAGATGACTGAAACCAGATGATAATTGTCTTTCTCTGCTTGCCTTATTTCACTTAACATAATCTCCTCCATTCCCATCCATGTTCCTGCAAATTTTGGATAATCATTCTTTCTGATGGCTTAGTAATATTCATTGTATATATGGATTGCATCTTCTTTATCCATTCCTCTGTTGAAGGGCATTTGGCTCCTTCTACAGTTTAGCTATAATGGACAATGCTGCTATGAACATTGGGGTGAATATGGCCCCTCTCTTCACTACATCTGTATCTTTGGAGTAAATACCCAGTGGTGCAATTGCTGGATCACAGGTTAGCTCAATTTTTAACTTTTTAAGGGACCTCCACATTGTTTTCCAGAGTGGCTGTACCAACTTGCATTCCCACCAACAGTGTAGGAGGGATCCCCTTTCTCCACATCCTCTCCAACACTTGTTGTTTCTTGCCTTGTCCATTTTTGCCATTCTAACTGGTATAAGGTGGTATCTCAATGTTGATTTGAATTTCCCTGGTTTTCATCTGTCATTTCCTTGCTGGTTTTTTTGTTTTTTTTTTTTTGTTGTTGTTGTTTTTTTTTTTTTTTTTTTTGGTCTAGAGGATGTGGTCATTTCTAAAATGGTCTGTTGCTATTTATTTTTCTCTTCTGATTTTTTTTTAGTTTTTGCTTAAATTATATAGATGCTTTATACTGGTTGTGTATATATTTACAATTATATATCTTCTTGATGAATTGGCCTCTTTATCATTATATAATGTCTTTCTTTTTCTCCTGTTATTGTTTTAGCCTTAAACTCGCTTTTGCCTCATATAATTATTGCTATCCCTACTTTCTTTTAGTTCTCAGTTGCATGGAATAACTTTTTCCATCCCTTCACATTCAGCTTATGTGTGCCTGTAAAGGTAAAGTGAGTCTTGTAGGCAGCTTATAGTTGTGTCTTTTTTTTGTTTGTTTAAATCCAACCAGGCATTGAGTGCCTTTTGGTGGTGAATCAAATCTCTTCACATTAGTGTTTTGTCATGTGAGGAATTACTAATGACATGTTTAAATTACTATCTGATTGGGGTTTTTAAGTTTTTATTTGAATATTATCATGGAATATTACTCAGCCATCAGAAAATGTCTATTTTAAATCTAATACTATATTGGTTTTGTTTTTGTTTTAGTTAAACTCCCATTAGTTCTTATACAGTGCAATATTAGCTTAAGGTGTACAATTTACTGATTTAACACTTACATAAAAACACCTGCTGCTCATCACAAGTGCTGTCCTTAATCACCATCATTTTTTAACCCATGCTCCCAACCTTCCCTCTGGTAATCATTAGTTTCTAGGGTTAAGAGTTTTTTGGTTTTTTATTCCCTCTCTTTCCCCCCATGATTGTTTTGTTTATTGAATTCCACATATGAATGAAATTATGTGGTATTTGTCTTTCTATGGTTGACTTATTTTGCTTAGCATAATACTTTCTAGCTCCACCCTTGTCATTGTAAATGACAAGATTTCATTCTTTTTTTTTTTTGTGGGTGATGGATATTAAGGAGGGCATGTGATGTAATGAACACTGCATGTTATTCACAATTAATGAATTATTGAACATTATATCAAAAACTAATGATGTAATATACATTGCCAAATTGAATTTAAATTAAAAAAATAGAAACTTTGATTAATGAAAAATAAAAGTAATCCTAAGAATATAATCCCATGTGTATAAGTCATCTTTTATTTCAAAGGCAAGAACACACAAGGAAAGGATATTCTCCTCAAAATGTGTTAGAAAAACTGGATATACAAATAAAAGATGATAAGAGACACTAATTTCACACTTTATACAAAAAACATCTCAAAATGGATTAAAGACTTGAACAAAAGACAAGTTTAAAAGATAAGCAAAGGCTACATTACTTCACTACCTCAAACATAAGAAATGTTAAAGGGAGTTCTTTAAATGAAATAAAAGGGTACTAATTAGTAACAGTAAAACATTTGGAAGTATGACTTATCAGGTAAAAATAAACTTACAAAAGTTCAGAATAATCTAATGTAAAGATGGTGAGTTAATCATTTGTAAGCTCGTATGAAGGATAAAAGACAAAACTAGTAAAAAAATAAGAATTTGTTAAGGAATACAAAGATAAAAAGATGTATATTGTGACATCAAAAGCATAAAAGTTTGAGAGAAGGATAAAAGTGTACAGCTTTAGAATGTGTTAAAACTTAAATTTTAGTTGTGTATAACACCCAGTGCACCATGCAATACATGCCCTCCTTACTACCCATCACCAACTAATGAATCATCGAACTTTACATCAAAACCCAGGGATGTACTGTATGATGAATAACATAATATAATAAAAATTTTATTATGAAAAAAAACCTTAAATTTTAATGAACTAAAATAGAAAGTTGCTCTTGAAAGCCTTACAGTAATTGCAAAGCAGAAGTTATAATTCATATTAAAAAAAAAAGAAAAAAAGAGAGAGAAAGGAATCTAAGCATACCACTACAAAAAATAATCAAATCACACACAAAAAGCAGAATAACTATAAACCAGGGTGAAAACAATTAACAAAATATGTTTAGATGTAAATGAACTAAATTCTCCAATCAAAAGCATAGAGTGATGAATGGATAAGGAAAAAAATTCATTTATATGTTGCCTAGAAGAGACTCACTTCAAATATATTGACTGAAAACAAAAGGAAAAAAAAATATTTCATGCAAATGGAAAGTAAAGAAAGCTAGGATAGCTACATTTATATAAGAGAAAATAGACTAAAACAAAGAATGTAGAAAAAGGCAAAGAAGGGCATTATAAATGATAAAGGAGTTAATCCAAGGGAAAATAAAATATTATAAAAATTCTGCATCCAACACATGACAACTTGAATATAAAGCAAATATTAACATACCTAAAGTGAGAAACAAACAATAATTAATAGCAAGGAACTCTAATACTCCCACTTTCATTAGAGTTTAGATCATCCAGACAAAAATATCAATGAGTAAACATTAGCCTTAAATGACAAATTAGATCTGATAAAGTTAACAGATAGATACAGAACATTTCATCCAAAACCACCATACACATTTTTCTCAAGTGCACATGGAGTATTTTCCAGGACAGATCATATACTAGAACCTAAAACAAGTTTTACAAAATTTAAGAAGATGGAAATCATATCAAGCATCTTTTATGACTATATGGTATGAAATCAATTACAAAAAGAAAAGTGGAGTGTGCCTAGGTGGCTTAGTCAGTTAAGTGCCTACCTTCTGTTCAGGTCATGATCTCAGGGTCCTGGGATCAAGCCCTGTGTGAGGCTCCCTGCTCAGTGGGAAGTCTACTTCTCCCTCTCCCTCCGCTCCTCCCCCCCCATTCATGTTCTCTCTCTTTCTCAAATAAATAAATAAAATCTTTAAAAAAGAAACTGGAAAATTCACAAGTATGTGGAAATGAAACAATATCTTACTGAAAAAAAAAACAATGGATCAAAGAAAAATGAAAAAAGAAAATAAAATTATGGAGATAAATGAAATGGAAATACAACATACAAGGATATATGGGATATATCATGATCAAGTGAGATTTATTCCAGAGATTAAAATATAGTTAATCCTCTGCAAATCAATGTGATAAATTGAATTTACAAAATGAAGGATAAAAATCGTATGATCACTTCAATAGTTGTAGAGAAGCATGTAATAAAATTCAACATCCTTTTATGATAAAAACTCTCAACAAGCTGGGTATAGGTGAAATTTATCACAACATAGTAAAGGCTAGATATTTCAAGTCCATAGTTAGCATCATACTCAGAGGTGGAAACCTGAAATTTTTCCTCTAAGATCAGGAACAAAACAAGGATGCCCACTCTAATTATGCTTATGAAACATAATATTGTAAGAATGTGCCAGAATAATTAGGCAAGAAGAATAAATAAAACTCTAAATCTCAAGGGAAAAGTAAAACTGTCTCTATTTGCAGACAGCATGATTTTATACATACAAAACCTAAGAGATTGAACCAACCAACAAACAAAACTGTTAGAATTAATGAACACATAAAATAGCAGGATACAAAAATTAACACACAAAAATATGTTTCAGTCCTATAACAACAAAAAAAAAAAACAGAAAGGAAACTTATTTTAATAATAATATTTTTATTATATTGTTAGTCACCATACAGTACATCCCTAGTTTCTGATGTAAATTTCCATGATTCATTACTTGCGTATAACACCCAGGACACCATGCAATATGTGCCCTCCTTAATACCCATTGCCAGCCTATCCCATTTCCCCCCCTCCCCACTGAAGCCCTCAGTTTGTTTCCCAGAGTCCATAGACTCTCATGGTTCATTCCCCCTTCTATTTACCCCCCTTTCTTCTTCCCCTTCTTCTCCTACTGATCTTCCTACATCTTATGTTCCATAAATGAGTGAAACCATATGATAATTGTCTTTCTCTGCTTGACTTATTTCGCTTAGCATTATCTCCTCCAGTCCCTCTCATGTTGCAGCAAATGTTGAGAAATCATTCTTTTTCATGGCTGACTAATATTCCATTGTATATATGGACCACAGATTCTTAATCCAGTCATCTGTTGAAGGGCATCACAGCTCCTTCCACGATTTAGCTATTGTGGACAATGCTTCTATGAACATTGGGGTGCATATGGCCCTTCTCTTCACTACATCTATATCCTTGGGGTAAATACCCAGTAGCGCAATTGCTGGATCATAGCGTAGCTCTATTTTTAACTTTTTAAGGGACCTCCACACTGTTTTCCAGACTGGCTGAACCAACTTGCATTCCCACCAACAGCGTAAGAGGGATCCCCTTCCTCCACATCCTCTCCAACATTTGTTGTTTCCTGCCTTGTCAATTTTTGCCATTCTAACTGGTGTAAGGTGTTATCTCAGTGTGGTTTTGATTTGAATTTCCCTGATAGCAAATGATGTTGAACATTTTTTCATGTGTCTGTTAGCCATTTGTATGTCTTCATTGGAAAAGTGTTTGCTCATATCTTCTGCCCATTTTTTGATCTGTTTATTTTTTTCTTGTGTATTGAGATTGAGAAGTTCTTTGTAGATCTTGGATACCAGTATTTTTTTTTTAAGATTTTATTTATTTATTTGACAGAGAGAGAGACAGCTAGTGAGAGAGGGAACACAAGCAGGGGGAGTGGGAGAGGAAGAAGCAGCCTCCCATCAGAGGAACCCAATGTGGGGCTCGATCCAAGAACACTGGGATCACGCCCTGAGTCAAAGGCAGACGCTTATGACTGAGCCACCAAGGCACCCCTGGATACCAGTCTTTTATCTGTAGTGTCATTTGCAAATATCTTCTCCCATTCCGTGGGCTGCCTCTTAGTTTTTTTGACTGTATCTTTGGCCATGAAGAAGCTTTTTATCTTGATGATTGGAACTCAATCACAAGGAAAAATTTGGAAGAAACTCAAACACTTGGAAACTAAGAACCATCCTGCTCAAGAATGACTGGATAAACCAGAAAATCAAAAATCAATATAAACAATTTATGGAGATGAACAAGAGTGAAAACACAATGGTCCAAAACCTATGGGACACTGCAAAGGGAGTCCGGAGGGGAAAATATATAGCTATCCAAGCCTCACTCAAAAGAATAGAAAAATTAAAAATGCAGTTTTTATATTCTCACCTCGAGAAGCTGGAACAGGAACAGAAGAACAGGCCTAACCCTCGCACGAGAAAGCAGTTGATCAAGATTAGAGCAGAGATCAATGAATTAGAAACCAGGAGTACAGTAGAGCAGATCAACAGAACTAGAAGCTGGTTCTTTGAAAGAATAAATAAGATCGATAAGCCACTGACCATATTTATTCAAAAGAATAGAGAAAGGATGCAATTTGATAAAATTATGAATGAAAGGGAGAGGTCACAACCATCACCAATGAAATTGGAAGGATCATTAGAAACTTTTATCAATAGCTTTATGCCAATATATTAAACAACCTGGAAGAAATGGATGCCTTCCTGGAACCTATCAACTACCAAGACTGAAACAGGAAGAAATTGATTTTTTAAACAGACCAATTAATTATGAAGAGATTGAAGCAGTGATCAAAAACCTCCCGAAAAACAGACTCCAGGACCTGATGGATTCCCCGGGGAATTCTACCAAACTTTCAAGGAAGAAATAATACCTAGTCTACTGAAGCTGTTTCAAAAAATAGAAACAGGAGGACAACTACCAAACTCATTCTATGAGACCAGTATTACCTCGATCCCCAGATCAGGCAAAGATCCCATCAAAAAGGAGAATTATAGACTGATATCCCTGATGAATATCAATGCCAAAATTCTCAACAAGTTCCTAGCTAATAGGATCCAACAGTACATTAAAAGGATTATCCATCATGACCAGGTTGGATTCATCCCTGGGATGAATTACAGACAGATATCCCTGTTGAATATGGATGCCAAAATTCTCAACATGATCCTTGCTAATAGGATCCAACAGCACATTAAAAGGATTATACATGATGGCCAAGTAGGATTCATCCCTGGGATTGCCACATTCACAAATCGATCAGCATGATAGATCATATCAACAAGAAAAGAGTCAAGAATGATATGATCCTCTCAATTGATGCAGAAAAATCATTTGACAAAATACAGCATCCTTTCCTGATTAAAGCACTTCAGAGCGTAGGGATAGGGGGTACATTCTGCAATTTCATAAAAACCATCTACGAAAAGCCTACAGCAAATATCATTCTCAATGGGGAAAAGATAGAACCCTTTCCCTTAAGATCAGGAACATGACAAGGATGCCCACTCTCACCATTATTATTCAAGAAAGTACTAGAAGTCCTTGCAAGAGCAATCAGACAACAAAAAGGGATAAAAGGTATTCAAATAGGCAAAGAAGAAGTCAAACTCTTTCTCTTTGCAGATGACATGATAGTCTATATGGAAAACCCAAAAGACTCCACCCCCAAACTACTAGAACTTATAGAGCAATTCAGTAATGTGGCGGGATACCAAATCAATGCTCAGAAATCAGTAGAATTTCTATACATGAACAAGGAGACTGAAGAAAGAGAAATTAGGAAATCCATTCCATTTACAATAGCATCAAAAATCATACGTTATCTCCGAATTAACTTAACCAGAGACATAAAGGATCTATATTCTAAAAACTACAAATCACTCTTGAAGGACATTGAAGAAGACACAAAAAGATGGAAAAATATTCCATGCTCATGGATAGGAAGAATTAACATAGTTAAAGTGTCTAGGCTACCCAGAACAATCTACACTTTCAATGCCATCCCAATTAAAATACCAATGACATTTTTCAAAGAACTGGAACAAACAGCCCTTAAATGTGTGTGGAACAAGAAAAGGCCCTGAATCACCAAGGAATTGTTGAAAAGGAAAAACAAACCTGGGGGCATCATGTTGCCAGACTTCAAGCTGTACTACAAAGCTGTGATCACAAAGACAGCATGGTACTGGCACAAAAACATACACATAGAGCAATGGAACAGAATAGAGAACCAGAAATGGACCCTCGGCTCTTTGGGCAACTAATATTTGACAAAGCAGGAAAAAACATCCAGTGGAAAAAAGACAGTCTCTTTAATAAATAGTGCTGTGAAAATTGGTTAGCTGCTTGCAAAAGAATGAAACTTGACCACTCTCTCAGACCATACACAAAGATAAACTCCAAATGGATGAAAGACCTCGATGTGAGACAGGAATCCATCAAAATCCTAGAGGAGAGCATAGGCAGCAACCTCTTTGACATCGGCCACAGCAACTTTTTTTCATGACACATCTCCAAAGGCAAGAGAAACAAAAGAAAAAATGAAGTTGTGGGACTTCACCAGAAAATAAAAAATTTTAAATACCATTCATAATTACACCAAAAAGAATAAGATACCATGGAACAAATTTAAACAAATAGCTGAAAGACCTGAAAACCCTAAGAGACTGATGAAAAAATAAAAGAAGACACAAATAAATGGAAAGGTATACCATGCTCATGAATTGGAAGATTTAATATTGTTAAAATCTCCACAATACCTAAAGCAATCTATGCATTAAATGCAATTCCTATCAAAATTTTGTGACATAAACAAAGAATTCTAAATGTTGTATGGAACCACAAAATACCCTGAATAGCCAAAGTAATCTTGAGCAAGAAGGTAAATCTGGAGACATCATCCTCCCTCATTCCAAACTATATTACAGTTACAGTTATCAAAACAGTATGTATTAATGTAAAACAGAAACATTGTTCAATAGAACAGAATAGATTGGCCCCTGGGTGATTCAGTCAGTTATTGTCTGACTCTTGGTTTCAGCTCAGGTCATGATCTCAGGGCTGTGAGATCAAGCTCAACCTTGGCACTGACCATAGAACCTGCTTAAGATTCTCTCTCTCTCTCTCTCCCTCTGCCACCCCCACTTTCTCACTTTCTCTTAAAAAAAAGAAAAGAAAAGAAAAGAAAAGAAAAGAATAGAATAGAATAGAATAGAATAGAATAGAATAGAATAGAAAAAAAGAACTAAATAGAGAGCCCAAAAATGTATCCATGCACACATGGATATATTCATAGCTCCTTTCTTACAAAGGAGCTATGAATATACCATGGGGAAAGGACAATCTATTCAGTTAATGGTGTTAGGAAATCTGGACAGTCACATGCAAAAAAATGAGACTAGTCGACTATTTAGCAGCACTATATACAAAAATTAACTCAGCATGGATGAAAGAGTTCAATGTAAGAGCAGAAATCATAAAATTCCCAGAAGAAAAAAAATAAGCAGCAAGGTCCTTTTTATTGGAATTGGTGATAGTTTTTTTTTTATTTGACAGCAAAAGCAAAGGTAACAAAAGGAAAAATGAATATGTAGTATTACATCAAACTAATAAGCTTTTTCACAACAAAATAAAACATCCACAAAATGAAAAAGCAACCAACTGTGGGAGAAAATGTTTGCAAATTATATTTCTGAATATCCAAAATATATAAAGGACTAATACAACTTTATCACCACCACCACCATCCCCACAACAACAACAAAACCCATGCAGTCTGATTTAAGAATGGGCAGAAGATCTGAATAGACACTTTGTCAAAGACATATAGATATCCAACAGGTACATGAAAATGACACAGGTGACATTAATCATTATGGAAGTATAAGTTAATACCACTCTAAAATATCACCTCACACCTGTTAGAATAGATAATAAAAAACACCAGAATTAGCAAGTGTTGGTGAGGATGTGCAGAAAATGGAACATTTGTGCATTGCTGGTGGAAATGTAAATTTGGGCTGCTGCTATAGAAAACTCC
This sequence comes from Ursus maritimus, assembly GCF_017311325.1. Taxonomy (NCBI): domain Eukaryota; kingdom Metazoa; phylum Chordata; class Mammalia; order Carnivora; family Ursidae; genus Ursus; species Ursus maritimus. Next base: position 81,654,381 of record NW_024426663.1, on the reverse strand, counting down.
AGGAATGTTTTTTTAAAAATCAAAATAGATCTACTAAACAATCCAGCAATTCCACTTCTGGATATTTATCTGAAGAAAAAGAAATACTAAATTGAAAATATATACACACCCATAGGTTTATTGTAATATTATTTATAATCGCCAGATGTGGAAACAACTTAAGTGTCCATAGATTTTTTTAAAAATGTTTTTTTTAATATAAATAGACATACATAAAATGGAGTATTATTCAACCATAGCAAAGGGAAATTGTCATTTGTGACAATAAGGATAGACCTTGAGGACCTCATGCTAAATGTACTAAGTCAGAAAAAGAAAGACTACTACCATATGATCTTATTCATATGTAGAATTTTTGAAAAGTAATAACAAAATACAGAGAGAAGATTAATTACTACCAGAGATGGATGGTAAGGAAGGTGAAATAGGTGAAGGTGGTCTAAAGGCACAAATTTAAAGTTATAAAATGAATAAAGCATTTAGATGTAATGTATAGCATAGTGACTATATTTAATCATACAGTATTGCATATTTGAAAGTTGTTAAGGGAGTGGATCTTACAAATTCTCATCTTGAGAAAAATATAACTCTGTATGGCAATGAATGTTAACTAATATTATTGTGATGATTATTTTGCAATATATATGAATATTGAATGATTATGTTATACACCCGAAAGTAATATAATGTTATGTGTCTATTATATGTAAAAACTAGACATAAACATAAGCTCTAAAGCTGTAAACCATATAAAGAAAAACTTCAGATTTTGGACATTATACTGGGCAAAGATTTCTTGATACAATACCAACAGCTAAAATAGATGAGTGTGACACCAAACTAAAAGTTCTGCATAAGAAAGAAAAAAAAAAAAGGTACTAGGGAAGGGGAGAACATATCTGTAGACCTCATTTTACATAAAAGCTTAATATCCAAAATATATAAGGAACTCATATAACTCTATGGCAAAACAAAACAAAACAAAACAAAACAACAACAAATTCAAAATGGGCAAAGGAACTGAGTAGATACTTCTCCAAAGGAGACACACAAATGGCCACAGATATATAAAAGATGACCAACATCATTAATCATCAGGGCAATGCAAATCAAATGCACAATAGAGATCACCTGCTACCTGTTATAATAACTATTAACAACCACAAAAAGAGTAAGTGCTGGTGAGAATGTGGAGAAAAGATAATCCTTGTATATTGTTGGTTGGAATTTAAACTGATGCAGCCATTTTGGAAAACAACATATAGGCTCCTAAAAAATTTGAAAACATAATTATCATCTGATTCAGCAATCCCAGTTCTGGATGTATATCCACATGAATTGAAATCTAGATCTCAGTAAGATTTGCACTTTCACGTTTGTTGTCATATTATTTACAGTAGCCAATATACAGAAACAAATTAATGACCATCAAACAATGAATGAATGAACAATGTAACAAAATATGGGATATGGTACACAACGGAATATTATTCAGCTTTTAAAACATAAGGACATTTTTTTTGGTTTTTCTTTTTTTGTTTTTTTTGTTTTTTTTTTTGTTAATTATGTATTTTATTATTTTTTAATAATAATATTTTTATTATGTTAGTCACCATACAGTACATCCCTGGTTTTTTATGTAAAGTTCGATGATTCATTAGTTGCGTATAACACCCAGTGCAGCATGCAATACGTGCCCTCCTTACTACCCATCACCAGTCTATCCCATTCCCCCATCCCCCTCCCCTCTGAAGCCCTCAGTTTGTTTCTCAGAGTTCATAGTCTCTCATGCTTCATTCTCCCTTCTGATTATCCCCCCTTTCTTTATCCCTTTCTTCTCCTACTGATCTTCCTATTTCTTATGTTCCATAGATGAGAGAAACCATATGATAATTGTCTTTCTCTGCTTGACTTATTTCACTTAGCATTATCTCTTCCAGTGCCGTCCATGTTGCAGCAAATGTTGAGAAATCATTCTTTTTGATAGCTGAGTAATATTCCATTGTATATATGGACCACATCTTCTTAATTCAGTCATCTGTTGAAGGGCATCTTGGCTCCTTCCACAATTTAGCTATTGTGGACAATGCTGCTATGAACATTGGGGTTCTTTTTTTTTTTCTTTTCTTTCTTTCTTTTTTTTTTAATAAGGACATCTTGTCATTTGTAATTACATGGATGGGTCTGGAGGACCTTATACTAAATGAAATATGTCTGACTGAAAAAGATAACACCACATAAGAACCACCACATGTGATTTCAGTCGTATGTGGAAATTAAAAACACACATGAATAAACAAAAAGCAGAATCAGACCTATTAATACAGAGAACAAAGTCGTGGTTGCCAGAGGAAAGAAGGGTGGAGTGATGGGCAAAATGAGTGAAGGGGAGTGGAAGACACAGACTTTCAGTTATGGAATGAATTAGTCACAGGAATAAAAGACACAGCATAATGAATATAGTCAATGATATTCTAATAGTGTTGTATGGTGACAGATGGTAGTTATAGTTGTAGCATAATATATAAACTTGTCAAATTACATGTTACACAATAGAAACTAATGTATATATAGCATAATATATAAACTTGTCAAATGTATATATATATAGCATAATATATAAACTTGTCAAATTACATGTTATACAGTAGAAACTAATGTAACATTGTATTTCCACTATACTCAAATAATTTTTTAAAAAAAATCATTTGGAAGAAAGAAAAATACAAAACAACTATGAAGTTTTAGCCCGTGCCTAGTATACAGTAAATCTCAATAAATGAAAAAAATAAATATGTATTAACATGGTTATAGATTTGTATAAATACATACCTATACACATATATACACATTCATGTGCATGCAAATTACTCATCTAACATCTGTCTTGCTTATAGAGTATAATTCATCATTCATAAATGAAGTTATTTTAGATTTCATAATTGTGCCTGATTTTTACACCTTCTGGTTTCAGTCTACAGAACCACCTTTATCCGACACTTTCTGCTCAAAATCTAAAGGTTGATTTTCTTTAATGTTTAATCAGTGACATCAGTTGTTAGCTGGGCAACTCAGAACGTTGCCTAAGATGCTAACTGGTATTTATCTTTAGCTCAAACATACACATATATTGTAGCCATATTTTTATAACTCAAAGTTGGAACCTTTAATCTAGCAAATAATTGCTGTACCAAGCAATTGGAACTTCTTTGAAAACTGACCTGTATAGTGAGAATACACAATCTTTCAAATTCTATGGAAAACAAACTTCTGTGGTTAGGACTTGGTATCAATAATGCCTTACCTTATCCTTTACATTGCAACTTTAAAAAATTTATATTTATAGCACGACAGGATACACTGGAATTGAAGTATAACTACTAACTCTCTGGAAATAATTTAGAAACAACGAGTGGCATCTTCTATCTTTCCCCTGAAGATATACAGTATTAGTGAGTAAATTGTAGCATAAGCAACTGGTTTTCTCTAAAACTTGGTATCACCAAGGTTTCTGTCTAGAGCAAAAATGACAACTAATATTAGCACAAATACACCATTTTTCACTATGGAAAGGACTAGTCATTCCAACAAACTCGAAGTTCATACTTGTTAGCAAATATCCATTTGAACATTACAACCTAGTAGTCTCAAAAATTATTTAACCTTTTGGTGCCTTAGTTTCCTTCCCTGTAATATAAATACCTGCCCTATAGTCAGCAATATTATGTTGCACACATAAAAATTTGTTAAGAAGGTTGATCTAATGATAGGTGCTCCTACCAAAATAAAATAAATTTGTCAACAACAACAACAACAACAACAGCAAAAAGCACATATCTTCCTTAAAGACTTTAAGAGGATTGAATAAGTTAATATATGTAACAACACTGTAACAGTGACTGGCACATAAGTTGAGGGGGGATATATACACATCTCATTTATTTTAGAAGTTAAAGAGTATTTACATATTTTATTCATTCCATTTTACTGCAACAAAAATATTGTAAACTAATTTTCAAATATTGTTTCCTAAACTACTGTAAGATCCTTATTTTATACCCACGAAGAAATTGAGTGTGTCAAGAAAAAAAAAATAGAAGGATTCTCTACTTTTGAAACCACCTGATAATTCACAAGATGTCACAGTTAGTTGTAAATTAGTAAACATGCAATGAAGTCTGTGGTTTTAGGGAACAGATTCAACAACACACTGTTTACACCCCAAAAGCCCATAATTCCACTTGAAATGGTCCATTCCACTTAGAATAACACTATCCAGCTCATTGTCTTCCCCCACCTGGGTTCCCATACCTCCATTGTTACTTTTTTCCAATTGATTCCCACTGATTTAACTTTTCTACAATCCAAGTCTGGTCATTTTATTATCATTTGTAAATATCTGGGTCTCAAAAGAACAAGAAATGTGGCTATAAAGTGAATGAGGAAAGAGGTGCTATTGGGACAACTCTCTCCTGCTTGGTCAACCACCTGAACTTTGCTCATAGTGTTCCTTTTCTGTGGCACCATGTCCTTGCTCCTTAAGGAAGAGCCCTGGTCCAAGCCTCCTGTACTCATATGAAGGTAGTATCTACTCACCATTCAATGCTGAGATCTAGGGTGCCCATTGAGCCTCTTTGTTTGGCTGAACTCACATGTCATAGGTGGGTCCTGATGAGCTGCACCCTTTCCACATGAGCCTCAAAGCAATTTATCTATTTTATTACAACTCTTTGCACAAACTACACCTACAGATTATCTTCCTTAAAGATATTAGACATTTGTTATTTATATGCTAAATTCACTTAGCTATTAGTTATTTTTTATTATAACTAAGATGTGTTTTTTGAATAAATGAAGGATTGGATGTTTGATGGTCTTCCTCTGCTTGTTTGTATAATAAGTTACATACTTCAGATTTCAGCTCCAATACAACCTTATGCTGGAAATGTTCCTTAAGCTCTCCTTCTTGGGGTTAATGTATTCCCCACAGTACCTTCTACCACAATGTATTCATGATTTCAGAGAGGGAAGAGCCACAGGATGTCTTCAGGATTGGAACCAAAGAACAAAATGGTCCTAATTAAACATAGGCCAACAACTGGATGGTTGCAGTAATGACCAGCCATGTCAACATGTGCATGATTTCCAAGATTTGTTACTTATATTGTCACCATGCAGCAAGGACACATTTTTAAAATAGTCAAAAGTCTGACACTTGTGTTTTATTCTTAAGCAATTTCAAATTTACAGAAAAATAGTATGAATAATAATAGTACAATTAACACTCGTGTACCTTTTGAGTAGATTCTCCTATAAGTTTATACCCCATTTGGTTTATCACCTCTCTCTCCATCTCTCTCTCATCAGTTGCACACCTTATGAACTTTGTTTCCAAATATTTCATTATGTATTTCTTAAGAATATGAATATTCAGAAAAATGTAACATGGATACAATTGTACAAATATTTTGAATCTAGAAATGTAAAAAGGAAGAGCTCTCCAGTACGGGGAAAAATTCCTTCAAAAGGAATGAATAGGTGATGACACATCATGTTATAAGACTCTGAAGAAAAACACTGGCATAAGGTCCTAAAGTTTTAAATTGTAGACTAAGAAAAAAAAAAAAACATTAGTACAATTTTTCCCTACTTCATAGTTTCCTGTAGGACAGATCCCATATTCAACATCTTTTTTAGAGCCCTTGTGACATCCTTATTCCTAAGACTATAAATTAAAGGATTCAGGACGGGAGTGAATATGGTATAAAAGGCAGATACAATCATGTCCTTCTCTGGGGTGTGATAGGAAGTGGGGAGCATATATGTATAGATGGCAGCCCCGTAGAAGAGGATGACCACTATCATGTGGGAAGAACAAGTGGCAAAAGCCTTCTTCCGTCCCTCAGCTGAGTTCATCCTGTGGATGGTGAAGAGGATGAAAGAATAGGAGCTTGAAATGACTGTCACAGGGATGAGGATCATGAGGACACAACACAGGTACATGAGTGTCTCATAGAGTGAAGTGTCTGAGCAGGAAAGCTTCATTACAGCAGGGACCTCACAAAAGAAATGGTGGATCTCCCGGGAACTGCAGAAGGGGAAGGTCATGGTGACGGGTGTGAGCATAAATCCATCTACAGATCCCAGAAACCAAGAGGAAGACACCAAGAGGAGACACACTCTATGGTTCATGAGGACAGGATAACGGAGTGGATGGCAGATGGCCACATAGCGGTCATAGGCCATTGCAGCTAGAAGGAAAAATTCTGAACCCCCTAGTGTCAGATAAAGAAACATCTGCATCCCGCATTCAGGGGCTGAGATCTTATTCACACCCATGACCTGGTCCATGAGCATCTTGGGCACAGTGACAGAAATATACATCACATCCATGAGAGACAACTGGGTGATAAAAAAGTACATGGGGTTATGCAGATGAATGTCACAGTGTATCAGAAGGATCAGAATGGTGTTTCCAGACAAGGCCATCAGGAAAACCACAAAAATGACCAAACAAAGGAGAGCTGGGTACTTGAATTGACTGAAGAGTCCCACTAGGTCAAAATCTGTTCGTCCAGTATAGTTGACAACCCAAGTGGTGTTCTCCATTGCATTTTGTCTGGTGAACCAAGGAGAGCTGTGGAATTAATAGACCATTCATGGGATATGAGCACCTGAAATAAAGGTTTAGTGAGGGTGTGTGTGTGTGTGTGTGTGTGTGTGTGTGTGTGTGCATGTGCATGCATGTTTACACATAGCAACCCGGGTGCCAATATGGTGAAATTCCAAGGACCTATAAAGTTTAAGATTATAAATTACCTATAATTGAACAAATTTACTAGAAATCTAAGAATTCACAACTGTGGGTCAAAAATATGATGCCCTTCAACAGATGACTGGATTTAGAAGATGTGGTCCATATATACAATGGAATATTACTCAGCCATCAGAAAGAATGATTACACAACATTTGCAGCAACATGGACAGGACTGGAGGAGATTATGCTAAGTGAAATAAGTCAAGCAGAGAAAGACAATTATCATATGGTTTCAGTCATTTATGAAACATAAGAAATAGGAAGATCAGTAGGAGAAGGAAGGGAAGTATGAAGGGGGGATAAACAGAAGGGAGAATGAACCATGAGAGACTGTGGACTCTGGGAAACAAACTGAGGGCTTCAGAGGGGAGGGTGGTGGGGAACAGGGATAGGCCGGTGATGGGTATTAAGGAGGGCACATATTGCATGGTGCACTGGGTGTTATATGAAAATAATGAATCATGGAACATTGCATCAAAAACTGGGGATGTACTGTATGGTGACTAATATAACAAAATAAAAATTAAAAAAGAAAAAATCAATACAGAACTTGACACATAAATTAAAAAAATATATATCAGTACTTAAATCATTCCACTTCTAGGTATACATTTTCCCCAAAGAAAACAAAAACACTATTTGCACCTTCATGTTTATTTTTTTTCAAATCCTCAGATGACATTCATTTTTAAAAAATATTTTATTGAAATTCCAATTAGTTAACATATAATGTAATATTAGTTTCAAGTGTAGAGTATAGTGAATCAACATTTTCATACAATCTCTGGTGCTCATCACAAATGTACTCAGTCCCCATAACTGATTTAACCCATCCTCCCAGCCACCTCCATTCTGGTAGCCATCAGTTTGTTCTCTATGGTTAAGGGTCTGTTCCTTGGTTTGTCTCTCTCTCTTCTTTTTTTCCCCTTTACTAATTTGCTTTGCTTCTTAAATTCCACATATTAGTGAAATTATATGATATTTCTCTTTCTCTGATATATTTTACTTAGCATAATACTCTCTAGCTCTATCCATGTCATTGCAAATGTCAAGATTTCATTTTTATGGCTAAGTAATATTCCATTGTATATTTTTATGTGCAGCCATATGTTTATTGCAGTGTTATTTACAATAGCCAAGATATGGAAACAACTTAAGTGGATAAGGAAGGAATGGTGTCTGTGTACATATAAATGTATTATGTGTGTATATATATATATATATATTATGCCACTATCATAGAGGATGAGATTCTTCTTTTTTACAACTTGGGTGGACCCACAAGGGTATTATGGTAAGTGAAATAAGTCAGACTGAGAACGACAAATATTACATAATTTCACTCATGTGGAATCTAAAATATAAATGAATAAACAAAAAAACCAGTATGAGTCCTAGAAATATAGAGAAGAAACTGATGATTGCCAGAGGAGAGAATTGTAGGGTGATGGGAACCATGGGTGAAATGGAATGGGAGATAGAGTCTTCCAATTATGGAATGAATAAGTCACAGGAATAAAAGACACAGCATAAGGAATATAGTCAATGATATTTTAATAGTTTGTAGGGTGACAGATGTAACCTACACTTGTAAACATAGCGTAGCATATAATTTGTTGAATCCCAATGTTGTGTACCTGAAATTACTGCAACATTGTGTGTCAAGTTAATATTGGTAACTTACAGTAAGGTTGCCACAGTTCAAGGTCATGAGATTTCCTGATAATGGATAGTTGTTTATGATTGAGTATGGAAATTTTTGGAATCACTGCCCTAGAAAAACACAGAAAGTGAATCATGGAAAAAAGACAGTAAAGTCTCTTATTTATAGACTTTTTTGTTATGGAAGTCAAAATTGAATCAACCTTTCACTTTTAAAGATCCAACTGGATTTCTAAAACTCTTAATATATATTCCACATGAGAAAGATTTAGAAAGTAACTGAAACATAACTTGGGGAAATTTATACCAAAAATGTGAACACCCATTGACTCCACAATCAGATTAGGGTGTGATGCTCTCTGCTTGTGCAGAGTGATCCATGTATCCACAGGAGTAGATCAGGGCCCTCACCAATGACCAACCCCTTAGATATCCTAGGGACATCAATTTAGGAGCCCAAACTTTGAGGTTGGACTGTGACTGTGGGTCCAGATTATCCTCTATCCACAGTCCCTTTGTCCACTTTATATAGAAACAGGATAATAATGTTAGATCTCAAGTATGATCAGGATTAAATGATGTAACATAATGAAAGTGCTCTGGGAAACAAACTGAAGGCTTCAGAGGGGAGGGGGATGGGGGAATGGGATAGGCTGGTGATGGGTAGTAAGGAGGAAACATATTGCATGGTCCACTGGGTGTTATACGCAACTAATGAATCATGGAACTTTACATCAAAAACCAGGGATGTACTGTATGGTGACTAACATAATATAATAAAAAATATTATTATTTAAAAAATCAAATAAAAAAATACTGAAAGTGCTTAGAACATTACAAGCTGCGGATGAATAAGCACATATATTGTTAAAGAGTTAATATCTATGGTAATTGTTATGTAAAATCTGTGTAAGAGATGGCAGTTACTGTTTGTGTTGTATAATATAAGATGAATTATTTCAGTTTGCCTGTTTTAGTATCTATTCATACACATAAGAACTTGGATTTGGCAATTTCTGTAGTCCCAGACTAATATATATTTATATTTATATATTTGTATTTATATATGATATATTTATTATTTTTACTCTTTCCAAACAGCATATCTTTATGGAAAATCTTGTCTTAGTACTATCTAATATAGGCTTCTCCAACTTCATCTACTTAAATTTCCTACCATTTGTTCTAAATCTCAGGAAGAAGAATTCACATTTACAAGATCTTCGTCATTTACAAGACAAGCTTTAGTTGCTTTTAAAATTATAATCTACTTTATTGTCTATAGTAACCAGTTTTTCATCAAAACTGAGATGTAGAGAGCAAAACTGAATAATGCTGAGTTTGTCTCTGACTCTAATACAACTCCCCCTACCCTACCCAATTTGGCTACTCAATACCTATACCTCTGTTAAATGCTGAAGACAAAAGAAAAAAATAAATTTATTACACTGAAGGAGGTCACAGTCCATCTATTCAGGCTAAAATAGTGTGTGTGTGTGTGTGTGTGTGTGTGTGTGTGTGTGTGCGTGTGTGTGTGCATGTGTGTGTGTGATTAAAAGTAGAATTTTAAAATGGCTCAAAATAAATAAGAAAGAACACTGGAAGTAAAGTGTCCATTCTGAAAAGAATCAGTAATAGCCTCTTTTACATTTTCTTTTCTTTTTTTTATTCTATTATGTTAATCACCATACAGTACATCCCTAGTTTTCGATCCAAAGTTCCATGACTGACTACTTGCCTATAACACCCAGTGCACCCTGCAATACATGCTCTCCTTAATACCCACCACCAGCCTATCCCATTCTCCCACCCCCATCACCTCTGAAGCCCTGAGTTTGCTTCCCAGAGTCCATAGTCTCTCATGGTACATTTTCTCTTCTACAGATCAAATCGTTGCAACTTTCCAACTACTGATGTGTTAAATGTTAAATTTTAAAAGTCCTTACTCTAGAAACTACAAATCACTCTTGAAAGACATTGAAGAAGACACAAAAAGATCAAAAAATATTCCATGCTCATAGATTGAAAGAATAAACATGGTTAAAATTTCTATGCTACCCAGAGCAATCTACACTTTCAATGCCATCCCGATCAAATGACATTTTTCAAAGAATTGGAACAAACAGCACTTAAATTTGTGTGGAACCAGAAAAGACCCTGAATCTCCAAGGAATTGTTCAAAAGGAAAAACAAAGTGGGGGCATCACGTTGCTGGACATCAAGCTATACTACAAAGCTGTGATCACAAAGCTATGATCGTACTGGCAAAAAAACAGACACATAGACCAATGGAAGAGAATAGAGAATGCAGAAATGGACCCTCGCCTCTTTCGGCAACTAATCTTTGACAAAGCAGGAAAAAACATCCAGTGGAAAAAAGACAGTCTCTTCAATAAATGGTGCTGGGAAAATTGGACAGCTATATGCAAAAGAATGAAACTTGACCACTCTCTCACACCATACACAAAGATAAACTCCAAATGGATGAAAGACCTTGATGTGAGACAGGAATCCATCAAAATCCTAGAGGAGAACGTAGGCTGCAACCTCTTTGACATCGGCCACAGCAACTTTTTTCATGACACATCTCCAAAGGCAAGAGAAACAAAAGATAAAATGAACTTGTGGAGCTTCATCAAGATAAAAAGCTTCTGCACAGGCAAGGAAACAGTCAAAAAAACTAAGAGGCAGCCCACAGAATGGGAGAAGATATTTGCAAATGACACTACAGATAAAAGACTTGTATCCAAGATCGACAAAGAAATTCTCAAACTCAAAACACATGAAACAAATAATCAAATCAATAAATGGGCAGAAGATATGAACAGACACTTTTCCAATGATGACATATAAAAGGCTAACAGACACATGAAAAAGTGATCAAATTCATTAGCCATCAGGGTAATTCAAATCAAAACCACACTGAGATAACACCTTGCACCAGTTAGAATGGCAAAATTTGACAAGGCAAGAAACAACAAATGTTGGGGAGGATGTGGAGAAATGGGATCCCTCTTACACTGTTGGTGGGAATGCAACTTGGTGCAGCCACTTTGGAAAACAGTGTGGAGGTCCCTTAAAAAGTTAAAAATAGAGCTACCCTATGATCCAGCAATTGCACTACTGGGTATTTACCCCAAAGATACAGATGTAGTGAAGAGAAGGGCCATATGCACCCCAATGTTCATAGCAGCAATGTCCACAATAGCTAAATCGTGGAAGGAGCCAAGATGCCCTTCAACAGATGACTGGATTAAGAATCTGTGGTCCATATATACAATGGAATATTACTCAGCCATCAGAAAGAACGATTTCTCAACATTTGCAGCAACATGGACGGGACTGGAGGAGATTATGCTAAGTGAAATAAGCCAAGCAGAGAAAGACAATTATCATATGGTTTCACTCATATATGGAACACGAGAGATAGGAGGATTGTTGGGAGAGGGAGGGGAGGAATGAAGGGGGGTAAACAGAAGGGGGAATGAACCATGAGAGACTGTGGACTCTGGGAAACAAACTGAGGGCTTCAGAGGGGAGGGGGGTGGGGGATTGGGATAGGCTGGTGATGGGTATTAAGGAGGGCACATATTCCATGGTGCACTGGGTGTTATGTGCAAGTAATGAATCATGGAACATTGCATCAAGAACTGGGGATGTACTGTATGGTGACTAATATAACAAAATAAATATTATTTAAAAAATAAAATAATAAAATTCTGTGATCTAAAAAAATAATAATAAATATATCTTGACTCACAACGAAATAAAATAAAATAAAAGTCTTTAGCAACAAATGTAAAAATAAATAAATATTGACTCTTCTCTCTAGGAAGAATTTAGGAGTGGTTATGATACAGGGTATTTCACTAATAAATTGTGACTTTCAAAACATTATATACTTTTGTAATGATTAAAAAGACTAATTACAATATTCAACTTATTAACATTATCAAGTTCTGGGTTCCAAAGCAGTAGAAAGCACTTAAAATATGTTTGATGCCTTAATATAAATATCCAACAAATCTGCTACATTAAAATATGTTGCATTAAAAATATAAACTTATTCTCATTTTCCACCCCCAGTAGGTAGATGAAAGCTGACCTCCATGCAAAATTTTAAAGCATCCCAGTAAAAGAGAAACATACCTGCTTTCTAAGTCAATTTTTGTAGTCAAATGAAGCAAATCTCTGTTGTACTTCAGTAAGTGGAGTCAAGCCACACTGAACAGTCTATCTGGCACACCAAACAGACAATGGAATGCTGTCTATACCATGCAAGATAACAAGCCACCCTGTTCATTCTTATTTTCTCTATCCAGTTGTTTGTGTTTAATGTAAATAAAATAGTGCATATTTAAATTGGGGAATATTAATAATGGTGGTAGGGGCACCTGGATGGCTCAGTGGAAGGGCATGTGACTCTTGATTTTGGGATCGTGAGTTTGAACCCCATGTTGGGTGTAGAGTGTACTAAAATACATATATATATATAATTTTTCAAATTATCCCCTTTTTTATTTTTATTTATTTTTTAAATATTTTATTTATTTATTTGTCAGAGAGACAGAGAGAGCACAAGCAGGTGGAACAGCAGGCAGAGGGAGAAGCAGGCTCCCTGCTAAGCAAGGAGCAAATGTGGAACTTGATCCCAGGACCCTGGGATCATGACCTGAGACAAAGGCAGACACTTAACCAACTGAGCATACCTGTTTCTTTGTTTTTTAATAGTGGTGATAGAATAACAAATCTTTACTTGAAGCTGATGAAAATCCAGAAATTGTTCTATTGTTCTCTATTATTCTATATTTCCTTCCCCAAGAGTCAATGAAGTACTTAATCATCTTTACACCTTTTTACAAATTACACAATTCAAATTCCCAGTATAGACATTTTAACATAAGATTAATAGAAGAGAAAATTCTTTTAAAAAATTATCAGGGTAACTGCCTAGCATCACACAACTCACCTGAGGGAGGATTTGTGTCTCATTCTCAATCAGGTGATAGAACTCAGAGCCAATAATGTTGCCTTCACTTTCTAGAACACGATCTTCCCTCCACAGTCTACAGTTTAGGTACACGCATCACTGTCTGTTTCTTATATATATTTGAGATATCTATATCATCTATATCTATCTATCTATCATCTATCTATCATCTATCTATCTATCATCTGTCTATCATCTATCTATCATTTATCTATCTATCATCTATCAATCATCTATCATCTATCATCATCTATATCTATCTATCATCTATCATCTATCTATCTATCTATCTATCTATCATCTATCTATCATCTATATCTATATGAGACATTTGTTTCAGTTTTCTAACTACCAGAAATAATGCCCACTCAAAGTAAAATCAATCTCATTACTTCTGTAAAATTTCAGCTTCAATAAAACAATCATATCATTCAAAAAGTGGCAGGCATGCATATTATTTTGTCCATACATAAATGGAAACCCAAAAGCCATTTCCTAGTACATTGCAATAAGTAACTACTACCTGATTAATAAAAAAGGACAATTAAGAGTACACTCATCTTGATGAGCACTGAGAAATGTCTAGAATTGTTGAATCATTAGATCATACAACTTATACTATTATAACACTGTATGTCAATTATACTTGAATTTTTAAAAATCACATGTGTTTTTCTTCATAAAAATAGATGATAGAGAAAAATTGAGGAAACATGGTCAAGACCTAATACCATGTATCAGAAGGAGAACAAGTCAAAAACATTAATTACCCTTTTGCTTGTGCAGTTCTTTCTATATGATTGAACTCAGCATCAGATGATGGTGCAGCCCTTACCCACCTGGGTAATGGTGTGTGGCCGTGGTTAACTAACAGTATAAAGATTAACAAGAGAGTGACATCATCCTGGTTTTACCATACCCATTAGGGGAGTTGATGAGGTTTGTTGTTGATAAATTCGTTGTGGGAGTTTGCAGTTAAGAGACCTAACAACAACAATGGCAACAACACCAACAAAGGCAATGGGTTTCCCTGTTGCACTCTTCTGGTTCTCTCCTCATATCTTTTTAAAATCTTTTCTTCTTATTATTTTTTAATGATTTTATTTTATTTATTTGTCAGAGAGAGAGAGAGAGAGAGAGCACAAGCAGGGGGACTGGCAGGATCCCTGTGTGGGGTTCCATCCCAGGACCTGGGATCTTGACCTGAGTTGAAGGCAGATACTTAACCAACTGAGCCACCCATGCATCTCAATCTTTTCTTATTATTAAACTGGCAACCCTAAAAGTATTAACAATAATTTCACATTTCAGTATCACCAGTAAAATCTTATTTGTGAAATAGATAATAGAAAAATATAAAAACACAAACCATTAAAAAGAAAATTTAATCAATACATTGTACATCTAAAATTAATATAACATAGTATGTCAGTTATATTTCAATAATACAAAATAGTATTTTAAAAAATTTAAAATGAACCATAATGTAATCTCTCAGACAAAAATCATGCTTTTTCTTTTTTTAAATTTTTCATTATGTTTTGTTAGTCACCATACAGTACATCCTTAGTTTTTGATGTAGTGTTCCATGATTCATTGTTTGCATATAACACCCAGTGCTCCATGCAATATAAAAAAAATGTTTTTTTATTATTAAGTTATGTTATTCACCATACAGTACTTCATTAGTTCCCAATGTAGTGCTCCATGATTCATTGTTTGCACATAACACCCAGTGCTCCATGCAATACATGACCTCCTTAATACTCATCACTGGGCTAACCTATCCCCCCACGCCCCCTCCCCTCTAAAACCCTCAGTTTGTTTCCCACAGTCCATAGTCTCTCATGGTTCATCTCCCCCTCTGATTCCCCCACTTCATTCTTCCCTTCCTTCTCCTAATGTCCTCCATGCTATTCATTATGTTCCACAAATAAGTGAAACCATATGATAGCTGTCTTTCTCTCCTCGACTTATTTCACCTAATCTCCTCAAGTTCCATCCATGTTGATGTAAACGTTGGCTAATCATCCTTTCTGATGGATGGAACTGGAGGAAATTATGCTAAGTGAAATAAGTCAAGCAGAAAAATCATGACTTAAAAGTTAATTTTTGCTTTATTTATTTGTATTATGTTCAGTTAGCCACCATATAGTACATCATAAGTTTTTGATGTAGTGTTAAATGATTCATTAGTTGTGTATAACATCCACTGCTCATCACAGCATGGGCCCTCCTTAATACTCATCACCCAACTACCCCACCTCCACCACCTCCCTTCTGAATCCTCTATTTTTAACATCTTGAGGAAGCTCCATAGTGTTTTCCAGAGTGGCTGTACCAGCTTGCATTCCCAACAACAGTGTACGAGGGTTCCCTTTTCTCCACATCCTCACTAACATTTGTTGTTTCCTGTCTTGTTAATTTTTGCCATTCTAACTGGTGTAAGGTATTTCATTTTGGTTTTGATTTGAATTTCCCTGATGGCTGGTGATGTTGAACATGTTTTCATGTGTCTGTTAGCCATTTGTATGTCTTCTTTGGAGTAGTGTCTGTTCATGTCTTCTGCCCATTTTTTGACTTATTGTTTGTTTTTTAGGTGTTGAGTTTGAGAAATTCTTTATTGATCTTGGATACCAGAGCTTTATTTGTAATCTCATTTACAAATATCATGGGTTACCTCTTAATTTTTTTAAACTATGAATATTTATGAGGTGCAGGGCATGTACCAGGCAGTTGGGATAAACCAGGGAACAAGATAGGAGCAGTTCTTCTGAACCTTTTTCTATATATGTGTTATGGAACTAAGTTGATCATTTTCTCATGCCATCTTTGTGCATGACATCCTTTCTCCAGACAGTGACTATTTTTGTAAGTTCCACTCTGTTGTACTGGAGCCTACTGTGTCCTCCAGGGTTTAAGCCTGCAGATGACTCATCCTAGACCCCTCCAACTTTTTTTTGTCTCTGAAGTGCTATTTTTATTTTTCTAAAGTTTTTATTTAAATTTTAGGGTTTTTAAAAAGTTTTTATTTAAATTTCAGTTAGTTAACAAAGTGTAATATTAGTTTCCTGTGTTCAAAATAGTGATTCAACTCTTCCATACCACACCTGGTCCTCATCACAAGTGCACTTTTAATCCCCATCACCTATTTAACCCATCCCTCTGCACTCTCCTTTTGGGTAACCATCAGTTTATTCTCAACAGTTAAGAGTCAGTTTCTTTCTCTCTCTCTCTATCTCTTTTGTCAGTCTGCTCATTTGTCATGTGGTATTTGTCTTTCCCTGACTGACTTATTTCACTTAGCATAATACTCTTTAGCTCCATTCCTGTCTTTGAAAATAGCAATATTTCATTCTTTTTTTGTGTGACTGAGCAATATTCCATTGTGTGTGTATGTATATGTGCATATATATATATATATATATACACACACACACATATATGCACATATATACACATATATATATATACTTCCTCTTCTATATCCATTCATCAGTCCATGCACATTTGGCTCTTTCCATACTTTGGCTATTGTTTTTTTTTGTTTTGTTTTTGTTTTTTGTTTTTTTTATACTTTTAATACCATTTATTTATTTTTTAATTTTTTTAATATATTATGTTAGTCACCATGCAGTACATCTCTGGTTTCCGATGTAAAGTTCGATGATTCATTAGTTGCGTATAACACCCAGTGCACCATGCAATATGTGCCCTCCTTACTACCCATCACCAGTCTAACCCATTCCCCCATGCCCTCCCCTCTGAAGCCCTCAGTTTGTTTCTCAGAGTCCATAGTATCTCATGCTCCATTCCCCCTTCTGATTACCCCCCTTTCTTTATCCCTTTCTTCTCCTACTGATCTTCCCAGTTGTTATGTTCCATAGATGAGAGAAACCATAGGATAATTGTCTTTCTCTGCTTGACTTATTTCACTTAGCATTATCTCCTCCAGTGCTGTCCATGTTGCAGCAAATGTTGAGAAATCGTTCTTTTTGATAGCTGAGTAATATTCCATTGTATATATGGACCACATCTTCTTAATCCAATCATCTGTTGAAGGGCATCTCGGTTCCTTCCACAATTTAGCTATTGTGGACAATGCTGTTATGAACATCGGGGTGCATATGGCCCTTCTCTTCACCACGTCTGTATCTTTGGGGTAAATACCCAGTAGTGCAATTGCTGGATCATAGGGTAGCTCCATTTTTAACTTTTTAAAGGACCTCCATACTGTTATCCAGAGTGGCTGTACCAACTTGCATTCCCACCAACAATGTAGGAGGGATCCCCTTTCTCCTCATCCTCTCCAACAATTGTTGTTTCTTGCCTTGTCAATTTTTGTCATTCTAACTGGTGTAAGGTGGTATCTTAGTGTGGTTTTGATTTGAATTTCCCTGGTGGCTAATGATTTTGAACATTTTTTCATGTGTCTATTAGCCATTTGTATGTCTTCATTGGAAAAGTGACAGCATGGTACTGGCACAAAAACAGACACATAGACCAATGGAACAGAATACAGAACCCAGAAATGGACCCTCAGCTCTTTGGGCAACTAATTTTTGACAAAGCAGGAAGAAACATCCAATGGAAAAAAGACAGTCTCTTCAATAAATGGTGCTGGGACAATTGGACAGCTACATGCAAAAGAATGAAACTTGACCACTCCCTCACACCATACACAAAGATAAACTCTAAATGGATGAAAGACCTCAATGCAAGACTGGAATCCATCAAAATCCTAGAGGAGAGCATAGGCAGCAACCACTACCACATCAGCCACTGCAACCTTTTCATGACACATCTCCAAAGGCAAGCGAAACAAAAGATAAAATGAACTCGTGGGACTTCATCAAGATAAAAAACTTCTGCACATCCAAGGAAACGTCAAAACCACTAAGAGGTAGCCCACAGAATGGGAGAAGATATTTGCAAATGATAGTACAGATAAAAGACTGGTATCCAAGATCTACAAAGAAATTCTCAAACTCAATACGTAGAAACAAATAAACAAATCATAAAATAGGCAGAAGATATGAACAGACACTTTTCCAATGAAGACATATAATTGGCTAACAGACACATGAAAAATGTTCAAAATCATTAGCCATCAGGGAAATTCAAATCAAAACAACACTGAGATACCACTTTATGCCAGTTCGAATGGCAAAAATTGACAAGGCAAGAAACAACAATTGTTGGAGAGGATGTGGAGAAAGGGGATCCCACCTACATTGTTGGTGGGAATGCAATTTCATACAGCCAGTCTGGAAAACAGTGTGGAAGTCCCTTAAAAAGTTAAAAATTGAGCTACCCTACGATCCAGCCATTGCACTACTGGGTATTTACCCCAAAGATATAGACGTAGTGAAGAGAAGGGCCATATGCACCCCAATGTTCATAGCAGCTCTGTCTACAATAGCTAAATCGTGGAAGGAGCTGGGATGCCCTTCAACAGATGACTGGATTAAGAATTGCGGTCCATATATACAATGGAAATTATTCAGCTATCAAAAAGAATGAGTTCTCAACATTTGCTGCAACATGGATGGCACTGGAGGAGATAATGCTAAGTGAAATAAGTCAAGCAGAGAAAGACAATTATCATGTGGTTTCTCTCATCTATGGAACATAAAAACTAGGAAGATCAGTAGGAGAAGAAAGGGATAAAGAAGGGGGTAATCAGAGGGGGAGTGAAGCATGAGAGACTATGACTCTGAGAAACAAACTGAGGGCTTCGGAGGTGAGGGAGGTGGGGGAATGGGATAGACTGGTGATGGGTAGTAAGGAGGGCACGTATTGCATGGTGCACTGGGTGTTATATGACAACTAATGAATCATCGAGCTTTACATAAAAACCAGGGATGTACTGTATGGTGACTAAACATAATATATTAAAAATATTTTTAAGAAAAAGAATATATGACCACCAAGTCAGCATTGCAAGAAATATTAAGCGGAATTCTATAAAAGAATAAAGACCAGATATTAACAGAGACAATCTATGGAAACATGGATAATTATTATAACTTATTGCTAACAGCTATATGCCAACAATCTAGGTGATCTGGAAGAAATGGATGTATTCCTTGAAAATAACGAACTACCAGGACTGAAGCAGCAATAAATAGACAAGCTGTACAGACCAATAATGAGCAAGGAAATTGAAACAGGAATCAAAAAGCTTCCAAAAATGAGTCCAAGGCCAGATGGCTTCCGTGGAATTCGCCAAACGTTTAAAGAATAAATCATATCTAATCTACTGAAGCTGTTAAATAAAATAAAAAAAAAAGAAAGAAAGAAGAAAAAAAAAAGAAAAGGAAAAAGAAAAAAAGAAATTGTATGAAAGCATCCAAACTCATCCTATGAGGCCAGCATTATCCTGATTCCAAACCAGAGAAAGACCCCATCACAGAGGAGAATTATGGACCTATGTCCCTGATGAACATGGATGCCAAAATACTCCAACTAGATCCTAATCAATAGGATCCAACAGTACATTAAAAGGATTATTAAACAAGACCAAGTGGGGTTTATTCCTGGGATGTAAGGGTGGCTCAATATTTCAAATCAAACAACCTGATAGGTCACATTAACAAAAGAAAAGAACCATATGATCCTCTCAATTGTTGCAGAAAAAGGATCTGACAAAACACATTATCCTTTCTTGATTAAATCTCTTGAAAGTGTAGGGAAAGAGGGAACATACCTCAATATCATAAAAGTCATCTATGAAAATCCCACAGAAAATATCATATTCAATGGGGGAAAACTGAGAGCTTTTCCCTTAAGGTGAGGACAAGACAGGGATGCCTATTATCACCATTGTAGTTCAACATAGTATTAGAATTCCTAGCCTCAGCAATTAGACAACAAAAGAAATAAAAGCATTCAAATAAGCAAAGAAAAAGTCAAATTGTCTCTTCACATCTGACATGATACTTTATGGGCAAACCCAAAAGACTCTACCACCAAATTACGATCTCATACAGCAATTCAGCAATGTGGCAGGATACAAAATCAATGCACAAAAATCAGTTGCATTTCTATACACTAACAATGTAATTGAAGAATGAGAAATGAAGGAATGGATTCCATTTACAATAGGACCAAAAACCATAAGATTACCTAGGAATAAAGCTAACCAAGTGGTAAAGGATCTCTATTCTAGAAACTACAGACCACTTATAGAAGAAATGGAGGAAGACACAAAGTGATGGAAAATACCTCCATGCTCATGGATTGGAAGAATTAACATTGAGAAAATATCTATGCTGCCCAGAGCAATCTTCACTTTCAAAGCATCCCTATGAAAATACCATCTACATTTTTCTATAAAAGCTGGAACAAACAATTCTAAAATTTGTATGTAACCAGAAAAGACCCCAATTCATAAGGGGAATGTTGAAAAGGAAAACCAAAGCTGGGGGCCTTGCAATGTCAGATTTCAAGCTTTATCACAAATCTGTAATCATCAAGACAGTATGGTACTGGCACAAAACAGACACATAGATCAATGGAACAGAATAGAGAGCCCAGAAATGGACCCTCAACTCAATGGTCAACTAATCTTTGACAAAGCAGGAAAGAATACCCAATGGAAAAAGAGAGTCTCTTCAAC
>NW_024426663.1:81632180-81633280 GCF_017311325.1 Ursus maritimus | reverse complement strand
CACTTTTCCAATGAAGACATATAATTGGCTAACAGACACATGAAAAATGTTCAAAATCATTAGCCATCAGGGAAATTCAAATCAAAACAACACTGAGATACCACTTTATGCCAGTTCGAATGGCAAAAATTGACAAGGCAAGAAACAACAATTGTTGGAGAGGATGTGGAGAAAGGGGATCCCACCTACATTGTTGGTGGGAATGCAATTTCATACAGCCAGTCTGGAAAACAGTGTGGAAGTCCCTTAAAAAGTTAAAAATTGAGCTACCCTACGATCCAGCCATTGCACTACTGGGTATTTACCCCAAAGATATAGACGTAGTGAAGAGAAGGGCCATATGCACCCCAATGTTCATAGCAGCTCTGTCTACAATAGCTAAATCGTGGAAGGAGCTGGGATGCCCTTCAACAGATGACTGGATTAAGAATTCGTGGTCCATATATACAATGGAATATTATTCAGCTATCAAAAAGAATGAGTTCTCAACATTTGCTGCAACATGGATGGCACTGGAGGAGATAATGCTAAGTGAAATAAGTCAAGCAGAGAAAGACAATTATCATGTGGTTTCTCTCATCTATGGAACATAAAAACTAGGAAGATCAGTAGGAGAAGAAAGGGATAAAGAAGGGGGGTAATCAGAGGGGGGAGTGAAGCATGAGAGACTATGGACTCTGAGAAACAAACTGAGGGCTTCGGAGGTGAGGGAGGTGGGGGAATGGGATAGACTGGTGATGGGTAGTAAGGAGGGCACGTATTGCATGGTGCACTGGGTGTTATATGCAACTAATGAATCATCGAGCTTTACATAAAAAACCAGGGATGTACTGTATGGTGACTAACATAATATATTAAAAAATATTTTAAGAAAAAGAATATATGACCACCAAGTCAGCATTGCAAGAAATATTAAGCGGAATTCTATAAAAGAATAAAGACCCAGATATTAACAGAGACAATCTATGGAAACATGGATAATTATTATAACTTATTGCTAACAGCTATATGCCAACAATCTAGGTGATCTGGAAGAAATGGATGTATTCCTTGAAAATAACGAACTACCAGGACTGAAGCAGCAATAAATAGACAAGCTG
>NW_024426663.1:81630517-81632170 GCF_017311325.1 Ursus maritimus | reverse complement strand
CACTTTTCCAATGAAGACATATAATTGGCTAACAGACACATGAAAAATGTTCAAAATCATTAGCCATCAGGGAAATTCAAATCAAAACAACACTGAGATACCACTTTATGCCAGTTCGAATGGCAAAAATTGACAAGGCAAGAAACAACAATTGTTGGAGAGGATGTGGAGAAAGGGGATCCCACCTACATTGTTGGTGGGAATGCAATTTCATACAGCCAGTCTGGAAAACAGTGTGGAAGTCCCTTAAAAA
This sequence comes from Ursus maritimus, assembly GCF_017311325.1. NCBI lineage: Eukaryota > Metazoa > Chordata > Mammalia > Carnivora > Ursidae > Ursus > Ursus maritimus. Next base: position 81,631,917 of record NW_024426663.1, on the reverse strand, counting down.
GTTAAAAATTGAGCTACCCTACGATCCAGCCATTGCACTACTGGGTATTTACCCCAAAGATATAGACGTAGTGAAGAGAAGGGCCATATGCACCCCAATGTTCATAGCAGCTCTGTCTACAATAGCTAAATCGTGGAAGGAGCTGGGATGCCCTTCAACAGATGACTGGATTAAGAATTCGTGGTCCATATATACAATGGAATATTATTCAGCTATCAAAAAGAATGAGTTCTCAACATTTGCTGCAACATGGATGGCACTGGAGGAGATAATGCTAAGTGAAATAAGTCAAGCAGAGAAAGACAATTATCATGTGGTTTCTCTCATCTATGGAACATAAAAACTAGGAAGATCAGTAGGAGAAGAAAGGGATAAAGAAGGGGGGTAATCAGAGGGGGGAGTGAAGCATGAGAGACTATGGACTCTGAGAAACAAACTGAGGGCTTCGGAGGTGAGGGAGGTGGGGGAATGGGATAGACTGGTGATGGGTAGTAAGGAGGGCACGTATTGCATGGTGCACTGGGTGTTATATGCAACTAATGAATCATCGAGCTTTACATAAAAAACCAGGGATGTACTGTATGGTGACTAACATAATATATTAAAAAATATTTTAAGAAAAAGAATATATGACCACCAAGTCAGCATTGCAAGAAATATTAAGCGGAATTCTATAAAAGAATAAAGACCCAGATATTAACAGAGACAATCTATGGAAACATGGATAATTATTATAACTTATTGCTAACAGCTATATGCCAACAATCTAGGTGATCTGGAAGAAATGGATGTATTCCTTGAAAATAACGAACTACCAGGACTGAAGCAGCAATAAATAGACAAGCTGTACAGACCAATAATGAGCAAGGAAATTGAAACAGGAATCAAAAAGCTTCCAAAAAATGAGTCCAAGGCCAGATGGCTTCCCAGTGGAATTCCGCCAAACGTTTAAAGAATAAATCATATCTAATCTACTGAAGCTGTTAAATAAAATAAAAAAAAAAGAAAGAAAGAAGAAAAAAAAAAGAAAAAGGAAAAAGAAAAAAAAAAGAAATTGTATGAAAGCATCCAAACTCATCCTATGAGGCCAGCATTATCCTGATTCCAAACCAGAGAAAGACCCCATCACAGAGGAGAATTATGGACCTATGTCCCTGATGAACATGGATGCCAAAATACTCAACTAGATCCTAATCAATAGGATCCAACAGTACATTAAAAGGATTATTAAACAAGACCAAGTGGGGTTTATTCCTGGGATGTAAGGGTGGCTCAATATTTCTAAATCAAACAACCTGATAGGTCACATTAACAAAAGAAAAGAACCATATGATCCTCTCAATTGTTGCAGAAAAAGGATCTGACAAAACACATTATCCTTTCTTGATTAAATCTCTTGA
>NW_024426663.1:81592000-81630512 GCF_017311325.1 Ursus maritimus | reverse complement strand
TAGGGAAAGAGGGAACATACCTCAATATCATAAAAGTCATCTATGAAAATCCCACAGAAAATATCATATTCAATGGGGGAAAACTGAGAGCTTTTCCCTTAAGGTGAGGACAAGACAGGGATGCCTATTATCACCATTGTAGTTCAACATAGTATTAGAATTCCTAGCCTCAGCAATTAGACAACAAAAAGAAATAAAAAGCATTCAAATAAGCAAAGAAAAAGTCAAATTGTCTCTTCACATCTGACATGATACTTTATGTGGCAAACCCAAAAGACTCTACCACCAAATTACGATCTCATACAGCAATTCAGCAATGTGGCAGGATACAAAATCAATGCACAAAAATCAGTTGCATTTCTATACACTAACAATGTAATTGAAGAATGAGAAATGAAGGAATGGATTCCATTTACAATAGGACCAAAAACCATAAGATTACCTAGGAATAAAGCTAACCAAAGTGGTAAAGGATCTCTATTCTAGAAACTACAGACCACTTATAGAAGAAATGGAGGAAGACACAAAGTGATGGAAAATACCTCCATGCTCATGGATTGGAAGAATTAACATTGAGAAAATATCTATGCTGCCCAGAGCAATCTTCACTTTCAAAGCATCCCTATGAAAATACCATCTACATTTTTCATAAAGCTGGAACAAACAATTCTAAAATTTGTATGTAACCAGAAAAGACCCCAATTCATAAGGGGAATGTTGAAAAGGAAAACCAAAGCTGGGGGCCTTGCAATGTCAGATTTCAAGCTTTATCACAAATCTGTAATCATCAAGACAGTATGGTACTGGCACAAAAACAGACACATAGATCAATGGAACAGAATAGAGAGCCCAGAAATGGACCCTCAACTCAATGGTCAACTAATCTTTGACAAAGCAGGAAAGAATACCCAATGGAAAAAAAGAGAGTCTCTTCAACAAATGTTGCAGGGAAAATTGGACGACCACATGAAGATGAATGAAATTTGACCATTCTCTTACACCATACACAAATATAAAGTCAAAATGGATTAAAGACCTCAATGTGAGATAGTAATCCATCAAAATCCTAGAGAGAACATAGACAGTAACCTCTTGGCCACAGCAACTTCTTACAAGACATGTCTCTAAAGGCAAGGGAAACAAAAGCATAAAATGAACTTTTGGAACTTCATCAAAGTAAAAAGCTTCTACACAGAAAAGAAACAGTCAACAAAACAAAGAGGCAACCTACAGAATGGGAGAAGATATTTACAAATGACATTACAGGTAATGGGCAGGTATCTAATATCTATAAAGAACTTCTCAAACTCACCACCCAAAAAACAAATGATCCAGTCAAGAAATGGGCAGAAGACATGAACAGACACTTCTCCAAAGAAGACATACAAATAGCTAACATACACATGAAGAAATGCTCAACTCAAACTCAACACCCAAAAACAAATGATCCAGTAAGAAATGGGCAGAAGACATGGACAGACACTTCTCCAAAGAAGACATACACACAGCTAGTAGACACATGAAAAAATACTCAACATCACTAGCCATCAGGGAAATTCAAATCAAAACCACAATGAGATACCCCCTTACACCAGTTAAAATGGCAAAAATTAACAAGACAGGAAGCAAGTGTTGGTAAGGATGTGGAGGAAGGGGAAACCTCTTACACTGTTGGTGGGAATGCAAGCTGGTACAACCACTCTGGAAAACACTATGGAGGTTCCTCAAGATGGTAAAAATAGAGCTACCCTACAACCCAGCAAATGCACTACTAGGTATTTACCCCAAAGGTACAGATAGGGACTAAAGAGATAATTTTACACCCCAAAACACTCTAGATTAAACTTGAGGAGTTGGAGAACAGTTTATCGTGTTAATGGACATCAAAAGAAAGCTGGAGTGGCCATAGTTCGATCAGACAAATAGATTTTAAACCAAAGAGTGTAACAAGAGTTGACAAAGGACACTACATCACAATTAAGGGGTCTATCCATCAAGAAGATCTAATAATTGTAAATATTTATGCCTCCAACAAGGGAGCATGAAAACATAAATCAATTAATAATAAACATAAAGAAACTCTTTGATAATAATGCAAGGAAAGTAGAGGACTTAAACACCCAACTTGCAGCAATAGACATACCATCTAAGCAGAAAATCAGCAAGGAAACAATGCCTTGAATGACGCACTGGACCAGATTAAATTAATACATATATTCAGAGAATTTCATCCTTAAACAGCAGAATACACATTCTTTCTGAGTGCATAGGGAACATTCTCCTGAATAGACCCCATAAGAGGTCACAACTCAGGCCTCAGGAAGCACAAAAGACTGAGATCATACCATGCCTATTTTCATACCACAACACTATGAAACTTGATGTCAATCACAAGAAAAAATTTGGAAAGACCAAAAATACATGGAGATTAAAGAAAATCCTACTTATGAAAGAATGGGTCAACCAAGAAATAAAAGAAAAAATAAATAAATACATGGAAGCAAGTAAAAATGAAAACATAACAATCCAAAACCTTTGGGATTCAGCAAAGGCGGCCATAAGAGGGAAGTAGATAGCAATACAGGCCTTCCTCAAAAGCAAGAAAAGTCTAAAATGTACAACATAACCTTACACCTAAAGGATTTGTAAAAAGAAGAACATAAAACCTAAAACCATCAGCAGGAGGGAAATAAAAAAGATTAGAGCAGAAATCAATAATACAGAAATGAAAAAAAACAAAGCAAAACAGATCCATGAAACTAAGAGCTGGATCTTCAAAGAATTAATGACATTGACAATCCTCTAACCAGACATATCAAAGAGAAGAGAAAAAGGACCCAAATGATTAAAACCCTGAATGAAAGAGGACATATCACAACCAACACCACAGAAATACATACAATTATAAGAAACTATTATGAGTAAGTATATGTCAATATTTCGGGAAATCTGTATGAAATGATAAATTCCTAGAAACATATAAACTACAAAAACTGAAACTGGAAGTAGTAGAATATTTGAATAGCCCTGTAATCAGCAAAGGAATTGAATCCGTAATAAAAAATCTCCCAACAAAGAAGAGTCCAGGGCTGGATGGCTTCCCAGGGAAATTCTACCAAATATTTAAAGAGAGTTAATACCCTTCCTTCTGAAACTATTCCAAAAAAATAGAAATTGAAAGAAAACTCCCAAACTCATTTTATGCGGCCAGCATTATCTTGATCTCGAAACCAGACAGAGACCCCATTATAAAGCAGAATTACAGACTAATATCCCTGATATTAATTATCCCTGATGAACATGGATGCAAAAAATCTCAATAAGATGCTAGCAAATGGAACTCAACAGCACATTAAAAGATTATTTGCAACGATCAAGTGGGATTTATTCCTGGACACCTGGGGTAGTTCAATACCTGCAAATCAACATGATACACCACATGAATAAAAGAAAAGAAAGAACCATATGAACCTCTCAATAGATGCAGAAAATTCATTTGACAAAATACAGCATCCATTCTTGATAAAAAAAAAAATCTTCACGAAAGTAGGGATACAAGGAACATACCACAACATCATAAATGCCATATATGAAAGATCCACAGTTCATATCATCCTCGATGGGGAAACACTCGAACTTTTCCCCTAAGGGCAGGACCATGACAGGGATTTCCACTCTCACCATGTTGTTCAACATAGTACTGGAAGTCCTAACCTCAGCAATCAGACAACAAAAAGAAATAAAAGGCAAACAAATTGGTTTGGAAGATGTCAAACTTTCACTCATTACAGAAGACAAGATACTCTATGTAGAAAACCCAAAAGACTCCACCAAAAATTTAGTGGAACTGATACGTGAATCCAGGAAAGTTGCAGAATATAAAATCAACATAGAGAAATTTATTGTATTTCTCTACACCAATGATGAAGCAGCACAAAGATGAATTAAGGAATCAGCACCATTTATGGTTACACCAAAATAAATAAATACATAAATAAGATATCTTGGAGTAAACCTAACCAAAAAGTTGAAAGAATTTTGTTCTCTGAAAACTATAAAACATTAATGAAAGAAATTAAAGATGGCACAAAGAAGTGGAATAACATTGCATGCTCATGGATTGGAAGAATAAATATTGTTAAAATTCCTACACTACCCAAAGCAAACTACACATTTAATGAAATCCTTATCAAAATACTACCAGCACTTTTTGCTGAGCTAGAACAAAGTATTCTAAAATTTTTATGGAATCACAAAAGCCCTGAATAGCCAAAGCAACCTTGAAAAAAATCCTATAGGCATCACAGTTTTGGACTTCAAGTGCAGTGATCAAAACAGCATGGTACTGGCACAAAATTGATACATAGATCAGTGGAACAGATTAGAAAAGCCAAAAATGAACCCACAATTATATGATCAATTAGTCTTCAGCAGAGCAGGAAAGAATATGTAATGCTGAAAAAGAGACTCTTCAAAAAATGATGTTGGGACAACTGGACAGTAATGTACAAATGAATGAATCTGGACCGCTTTTGATACCATATACAAAAATAAATTCAAAATGGATAGAAGACCTAAATATGTGACATAAAACCATAAATATCCTAGAGGAGAACACAGGCTATCATCTCTTTGACACTGGCCATAGCAATTTATTTCTAATTATGTCTCCAATAGAAAGAGAAGCAAAATCATAAATAACTGAGACTTAATCAAAATTAAAACCTTCTGCACATTAAAAAAATAATCAAAAAAAAGTAAACTGTGGAATGGGAGAAGATATTTGCAAATGACATCAGATAAAGGGCTAGTATCTAAAATCTATAAAGAAAATAACAAATTCAACACCCCCAAAAAAATAACTCAGTTAAAAAATGGGCAGAAGACATGAATAGGCATTTTTCCAACGAAGACATACAGATAGCCAACAGGCACATGAAAAGATGCTCAACATCATTCATCATCAAGGAATTACAAATCAAAAATACTATTAGATATCACCTCACACATGTCAGAATGCCTAAAATTAACAACACAGAAACAACAGGTGCTGGTAGTATGTGGAGAAAGGGGAACCCTCTTGCCCTGCTGATGGGAATGCAAACTGGTGCATCTACCCTGGAAAGCAGTATGAAAATTATTCAAAAATCAAAAATAGAAGTACTGTGTGATCCAGCAATTGCACTACTAGGTTTTACCCAAAGAATACAATAATTCTTACCCAAAGGGCACATGCAACCTAATGTTCATAGCAGTATTATGCACTACAGCCAAATTATGGAAACAGCCCAAGTGTCCATCAACTGATGCATGGATAAAGAAGTGGTATATATATATTAAATAGGATATTACTCAGCCATAACAAAGAATGAAATCTTGTTATTTGCAACTATGTGGATGGGGCTAGTGAGTATTATGGTAAGCAAAATAAGTCAGTCAGAGAAAGACAAATACCATATGATTTCACTCATGTGGAATTAAAGTAATGAAACAAAAGAGCATAAGGAAAAAAACGAGAGAGAGAGAGAGGCAAACCATGAAACAGATTCTTAACTATAGAGATGAAACTGAGAGTTACCAGAGGGGAACTGGTTGGGGAATGGGTTAAATAGGTAATGGAGATTAAGGAATACACTTCTGATAAGCACTGAGTGTTGTATGGAAGTTTTGAATCACTATATTGTATACCCGAACCTAATTTGCACTGCATATTAACTAACTGGAATTTAAATAAAAACTCAAAAAAAAATAATAGGAGACTTTAACACTTCATGCACATCAATGACTAGACCATACAAATAGAAAATACACAAGAAAGCAGTGGCTTTGAATGACAAATTGGAACAGATGGAACTAATAGATACTTTCAGAACTTTTTATCCTCAAATAGCAGAATACACATTCTTTTCAAGTGCACATAAGACATTCTCCAGAACAGATCACTTGTTAGGCCACAAAACAAGAAAAAAATCTCAAAAAATACTGAAGTTGTACCGTGCATGCATCTTTTCTAACCTCATTGTTGTGAAATTGGATATCAACTGCAAAATATCTAAAAGACCACAAAAATATGGAAGTTAAATAATATGCTACTAAACAATGAAAGCAAAGATGAAATGAGAAAAATGATTGAATACAAATGAAAATAAAAACACAACAGCCCAAAATCTTTAGGATGTAGCAAAACTTTCTAAGCGGGAAGTTAGAGCAATAAAGGCCTATCTTACAAAGCAAGAAAAATCTCAAATAAACAACCTAACCGTACAAAAAAAAAAAAAAGAACCTAGAAAAAGAAAAGCAAACAAAGCCCAAAACCATTATAAGGAAGGACATAATAAAGACTAGAGCTGAAATGAAAATATTAGAAACAAAGCAATAGAACAATTCAATGAAACTAAGAGCTCATTTTTGAAAAACATACAAAATTGATGAACTCTTACCCAGACTCATCAAAAATAAAAAAGAAAGATAAAGAGACAGGACACAAATAAATCATAAATGAAAGAGGAGAAATGACAACCAACACCACACAGACACAAAGGATTAGAAGAAGGTAGTATGAAAAATTATATGCCAACAAGTTGGAGACTCTAACAGAAATGGATAAACTCCTAGAAACATACATCCTTCCAAAATTAAATAAGGACGAAACTGAAAATTGGAGCAGACCCATTAACAGCAATGAAATTCAATCAGTGATCAAAATACTCCCAGCAAACAGAAATCCAGAGCCAGATGACTTTAAAGGTGAATTTGGGGGGCGCCTGGGTGGCTCAGTTGGTTAAGCACCTGCCTTCAGCTCAGGTTATGATCTCAGGGTCTTGGGCTCTAGCCCTGAGTTGGGCTCCGCTCACTGAGGAACCTGCTTTTACCTCTCCCCCTGCCTCTCCTTCCCTGCTTGCTCTCTCTCTCTCTCTGTCAAATAAATAGATAAAAGAGGTTGACACATGATATAGTTTTTGAGCTTTAGAGGCTGCATCAGTGAAAGACAAGGGAACAATATCAATCCCTCATACAATACTCTTGAAATTAAATGGGGATAGATATACACAATATAAGAAAAATATTTTATATTACGGAAAAGGCTAAGGCCACATAAAACCTGGCATCTATTTCACAGATAAGATTTTACTGGTGACGGTGAAATTTGAGATTACTGTTAATATTGGTTAAGATTTCCAATTAATTATAAGAAAAGATTTTAAAAACACATGAGGAGAGAACCAGAACAGTGCAACATAGATACCTATTACCTTTTGTTATTTTGTTGTTGTTAGATCTCTTAATTGCATTCTTCTTCAAAGTCCCAGAAGGAATTTATCAATAGTAAACCTCATCAACTGCCATGATGGGCATAGTAAAACCAGGATTATGTCACTGCCCTGTTTATCTTTATACTGTTAATCATGGCCACACTCCATTACTCAGATGGATAAGAGCTGCAGCATCATCTGATGCTGAGTTCAATCATATAGAAAGAACCACAGGAGCAAAAGGGGTAATTATTGTTTTTGGTTTGTTTTCCTTCTCATACATGCTATTAACTTTTGAACATATTTCTTCAATTTTTCCCTATCATCTATTTTTTTATGAAAAAAAGCAAATGTGATTTTTTATATTCAAGTATCATTAACATAGAACATGATATTAGTTTTAGATGTATGCAACAATTTCTCAGTGCTCAACAAGATAGCCTTTTTTTTTTTGACTGAATATTTCATGTAACAATAACTTACTGCAACATATTAGGAAATGTGTTTTTATTCCCATTATGTATGGAGAAAATAATACACATTCCTCCTATATTATTGGATGGTGTGTTTGTTTCCTTGAGGCTGAAATTTTACAAAAGAAATGAGACTGATTTTACTTTGGGTGGGAATTATTTCTGATAGAAAACTGAAACAAATGTCTCAATTATATTTTTGTTTCTTAGATGAAACTGACAGATTATATCCCAATTGTAAACTGTGGAGGGAATAAAGTGTTCTAGAAAGCTAAGAGAGCATTATGAGCTCTGGACCCCAACATTTGAATTGAAACACAAGTCCTCTCCCAGGTAAATGATGTGATGCTAGGCAAATGACCTGGGAATCTGAATTATTTAATTTGTAAAAGGAGAAAAAAAGATGAGTAAGAGATAACTCTTAGGGAAGATAAAATATGGTAGAGCAATAGAACAAAATCTGCTGTCAGCTTCAGATAAAGAGTTGATGTTATTATACCACCACTAGTAATAAGTCCCCAAATTAAGTAGTGCACCGTTCTGTTTATATTAAACTCAAGAAATTGGATACAGACAAATAAGAATGTACAGTACAGTCAATTACCTTACACGGTACAGACAGCATTCCATCATCTGGTTTGTCAGATGGGCTGTTCAGTGTAGCTTGATCACAGTCATTCTCATTTTCCAAATTGCAATAAAGGGTTGTTTCATTTTGGCCATACATATTGACTCAGAAAGCGAGTATGTTTTCCTTGTCTTGGGCTGTCTTAATTTTGCACAGAGGTCAGTTTTCATCTACACGTAGATGTGGAATTTGACAGATTATATTTTTCAATATGATGTGTATCAGATTTGTTAGGTATTTATATTAAGGCATTAAATTAATTTTCAGTATTGTCTACTGCTTCGGCACCCCAGAACTAGGAACTCTTAATAAGTTGAATATTGTAATCAGTCTTTGGAATCATGACAAGAGCATAGAATGTTTGGAAAATTAGTGATTATTCTTGAAATATCCCTGATTCATAACCATTTCTAAACTTTTCCTGGAGAGAGGAGCCAATATTTCTTTTTATGCTAGTATGGACTTTAAAAATTTGACATTTCAGAAACTGAAAAGTTGCAAATCCTTAAAATCCCTAAGACAAAATGTAAAAGAAGTTATCATTCTTTTTTAAGAAGGAAAATGTATTTTACTGAATATTGGCTTGTTCCCTTTCTCTGAACCTGTACACGAATTACTGTAGATCTTAACTATTTAACAATATATGTAATTACTCATCTATAAATCATAATGTCTAAACACTTTTATTATTTTACATAATTTAATCCTGAACATACTTGAGATCTAACTTTATTATCCTCTTTTGATGTAAAGTACATTTTTTATGTAAAGTACATTTACTGAATTTACTTGTAGATGTAGTTTACTTCTACTGTTCTTTCTTATCTTGAGCTTTTTTAAACCTGAACTTTGAATCACACACACACACACACACACACACACACACACACACACACACACAAACACACACCATTTTTGTTGAATAGACAGACTGTGACCTCCTTTAGCATAACCAATTTCAAGTTTATTTATTTGACTTTAGTATTTAATGTAGATATAGGCTTTGATAGCCAGATACAGAAGGGGGAATGAATTGGAGTTAGAAACAACTCACTGTTGTTCAGTTTTTCTCTCTGCATCTCATTTTCCATGAAAACTTTTTTGCTACAGACAATAAAGTAGATGATGCTGGTGAAAACAACTAAAAACTTGTATATGAAAATTATCTTCCAAATGCTAGCACTCTCCCCTTAAATTTAGAGTAAATGGTAGGAACTTTATGTAAATGAAGTTGGAAAAGCTATACTAGACAAAACTAAGGTAGAATTCCCCTTAAAGATCTGTTTAAACAGAGTTAAAATAAGATATATAGGAAATATATAGATATAGCTATATAGATAGATATAGTATTATATCTATTCTATCTAAAACAAACTGTTTACCAAAAGGACATGGGAGAGGAATGAGTTAATATATATATATATATTCTGGTCTACAGAAATTATCAAATCCAAATCCTTATGCATATGAATAGATACTAAAACTGGCAAACAGGAGATTTCATCTTATATCATAAAACAAATATGGTAACAACCATCTCTTACACAGAATCTGTACAATAATTACTGTAGATCTTAACTTTAACAATATATGTACTTACTCATCTATAACTGATAATGTCTAAGCACTTTTATTATTTTACATAATTTAGTCCTGAACACACTAAGATCTAACTTTATCATCCTCTTTTTATGAAAGTGGACAAAATAATTGTGGGTAGAGGATGATCTGGACCCACAGTCATAGTCCAGACTCAAAGTATGGGCTCCTACATTGATGATCCTAGAATATCTAAGGGGCTGATATGGGTGAGGAACTCATCTGTTCCTGTGGATGCATGGCTTACTCCACACAAACACAGAGCATCACGGAGGACATTCAAGCTTTTGGAATGATTATTCCCAAATCATATTTCAGTTACTTTTTAAACCTTTCAAATATGGAACATATTTCTAACAGTATTTAAGATTCACCTAGATCCTTGAATCAGAGAGGTTGATTCCATTTTGACTTCCATAACAAAGAAAGGAAAAAAAAACTATAAATAAGGGGTTTTATTCTTTTTTTAAATTCACTTTTGTATTTTCAAAGGGCAGTGATTTTGCAATATTCCATACTCATCGATAAACAACATTGTCATCAGGAATTCTCAAAACCTTGAAATATGGAAATTTTATTAGAAGTTACCAATATCCTTTGTTTTAAGTTCAATTAGCCAATAGATAGTATACATTATTAGTTTCAGATGTAGTATTCAATAAATTATCAGTTGCATATATCACCCAGTGCTCATTACATCACAAGCCTCCTTAATACCCATCATCCAGTTACCACATTCCCCCACCAACTCCCCCTGCAGCAACCCTCTGTATCCCAGAGTTAAGAGTGTCTCACAGTTTCTCTCCCACTCTGATTAAAAGTTATTATATGCTCACAACAGGTGTAATTACCACCTGTCATGAAACACTATCAAGGTGATGAAGAGTGGGACAAAATGGGTGAAGGGGAGGAGATACAGGCCCCCAGTTATGGAATGGTAAGTCACAGGAATAAAAAGGAGAAAATAAAGAATATAGCTAATGATATTGTAATAGTAATGTAACAGAACAGATGGTAGCTATATTTGTGATGAATAGCATATTGTATAAATTTGTTAATGGAACATTGTAAATTATACTCAAATTCAAAAAGAAATAATATAAATAAAAATAACTGAAGGAAAAAATACAAAAAAATAATATCATGGCCTATATTCTTTATGCTGAACCTTGTATTCCTGTGACTTATTTATTCCAAAACTGGAAGACAGTATCTCACATTCTTCTTCACCCATTTTGTCATTGGTCCATCAATTTCTTCTCTGGAAACCATCAGTTTCTTCTCTGTATTTACATATCTGATTCTGCTTTTTGTTTGTTCATTCATTTCTGTTTTTATATTCCACATGTGGGAGTGAGGTCATGTGGTATTTGTCTTACTCAGTCTGACTTATTTCACTTAGCAAAATACCATCTAGGCTCATCCATGTTGTCTCAAAGGGCACAATGTTATGGATTTTATGGATGCATAATATTCCATTGTCTGTACAGAATACACACACACACACACACACACACACACACACACAAATACACTTTCCTTATCCATTCATCTATCGATGAGCAGTTATATTGTTTCCATATCTTGACTACTGTGAATAATGCTGTGGTAAGAATAGAGGTGCATATATAAATATACAATGGAATATTACTCAGCCATAGGAAAGAATGAAATCTTGTCATTGGCATTGTCATGGATGAAGCTAGAGAGTATAATGCTAAGCAAAATAAGTCAACAGAGAAAGACAAATGGTATATGATGTCACTTATATGTAGAATTTAATAAGCTGAACAAAAAAGCAAAGGGAAAAAAGAGTGAGCTAACTATAGAAAACAAACTGTTTACCAAAGGGACATGGGAGGGGAATGAGTTAAATAGGTGATGGGGATTTAGGAGTACACATGCTGTGGTATGCACCAGGTGTTGTATAGAAGTGTTGTTGATTCACTATATTGTGCACCTGACACCAATATTACACTGTATGCCAAATAACTGGAAATTAAATAAAAACTTTTTAAATGATTATATGAAAATTGAAAAAAAATTAAATTAAACACAGATGTCCATATATTAGTGTTTTTGCTTTATTTTGGGAAATGCATATCCAGTAGTGAAATTATTAAGGTAACAATATTTTTAAGACTTTTTTTTTTAACAAAGAAACAAAGAGAACAGGGTGGAGGGCCAGAGTGAGAGAGAGAAAGAAAATCTCAAACACATTCTCTGTTGAGTTTTAATCTTAGTGTGGGGTTCAATCTCTTGACCCTGAGATCATGACCTGGTCAAGAGTTGGAGGCTTAACTGACTGAGCCCCCAGGTGCCCCTAAGGTACCAATATTTTTTTATTGACTACATGAATTCTTAGATTTTTTTTTTAATTTCAGTTAGCCACTGTATAGTCCATCATTAGCTTTTGATGTAGTGTTCAATGATTCATTAGCTGTGTATAACACCTAGTGCTCATCACAACATGTGCCCTTCTTAGTACCCATCACCCTGTTACCCCATCCCCCCACCCCTCCCCTCTGAAACCTTCAGTTTGTAACCCAGAATCCAGAGTCTCTCTAGGTTCATCTCCCTCTCTGATTTCTCCCCCTTCAGATCTCCCTCCCTTCCCTTATGGTCCTATGTGCTATTGCTTATGAGTGAAACCATCTGATAATTGTCTTTCTCTGTTTGACTTACATCATTTAACATAATATCTTCCAGTTCCAACCCTGTCAATGCAAATGGTGGGTATTCATCCTTTCTGATGGCTGAATAATATTCCATTGTGTATATGTACCTAAGGTAACCACATCTTCTTTATCCATTCATCTGTTGAAGGACATCTCAGCTTCTTCCACAGTTTGACTATTGTGGACATTGCTCCTATGAACATTGGTGGATGTGGCCTTTCATTTCACTACATCTGTATCTTTGAGGTAAATATCTAGTAGTGCAATTGCAGGCTCATAGGGTAGCTCTATTTTTAACATCTTAGGGACCTACATAATGCTTTGCAGAATGGCTATACCAGCTTGCATTCCTGCCAACAGTGTAAGAGAGTTCCCATTTCTCCACATCCTTGCCAACGTTTCTAGTAAATTGTGCTATTATAGGTAATTTATACTCCTACAATTTACAGGTCCTTGGAATATCCCTTTATTAGCACATAAGGTTGTTGATTGAAAACATGCACACACACACACAAGCTCCCTAAACATTTATTTTAGGTGCTCATATCCCATGAATGATCTCTTAACTCCACAGCTCTCCTTGGGGCAAAGGGAAAATCCAATGGAGAACACCACTTGGGTGGCCAACCATACTGGACGATCAGATTTTGACCTAGTGGGACTCTTCAGTCAATCCAAGCACCCAACTCTCCTTTGTGTGGTCATTTTTGTGGTTTTCCTAATGGCTTTGTCTGGAAACACCATTCTGATCCTTCTGATACACTGTGACATTCATCTGCATAACCCCATGTACTTTTTTATCACACAGTTGTCTCTCATGGATGTGATGTCCATTTCTGTCACTGTGCCCAAGATGCTCATGAACCAGGTCATGGGTGTGAATAGGATCTCAGCCCCCGAATGCGGGATGCAGATGTTTCTCTATGTGACACTAGTAGGTTCAGAAGTTTTCCTTCTAGCTGCCATGGCCTATGACCGCTATGTGGCCATCTGCCATCCACTCCGTTATCCTGTTTTCATGAACCATAGAGTGTGTCTCCTCTTGGTGTCTTCCTCTTGGTTTCTGGGATCTGTAGATGGATTTATGCTCACACCCGTCACCATGACCTTCCCCTTCTGCAGATCCCGGGAGATCCACCATTTCTTCTGTGAGGTCCCTGCTGTAACAAAGCTTTCCTGCTCAGACACTTCACTCTATGAGACACTCATGTACCTGTGTTGTGTCCTCATGCTCCTCATCCCTGTGACAATCATTTCAAGCTCCTATTCGTTCATCCTCTTCACCATCCACAGGATGAACTCAGCAGAGGGATGGAAGAAGGCTTTTGCCACTTGTTCTTCCCACATGATGGTGGTCATCCTCTTCTATGGGGCTGCCATCTATACCTACATGCTCCCCACTTCCTATCACACCCCCGAGAAGGACATGATTGTATCTGTCTTTTATACCATACTCACTCCTGTTCTAAACCCTTTAATTTATAGTCTTAGGAATAAGGATGTTACAAGGGCTCTAAAAAAAATGTTGAATGTGGGATCTGTCCTACAGGAAACTCTGAAGTAAGGGAAATTTGTACTCATGTTTTGTTTTTGTTTTTTTATTTTTTTTCTTAATCTATAAATGAAAACTTTAGGACCTTATGTCAATGTTTTTCTTCAGATTCTTATAACATGTTGTGTCATTACCTATTCATGCGTTTTGGAGGAATTGTGTCCCTGTAATGGGAAGCTCTTCTGTTTTACAGTTCTGCATTCAAAACAGTTGTACAATTGTATTGTATCCATGTTACATTTTCCTGATTATTCATATTCTTAAGAAACACATGATGAAATATTTGGAATGAAAGATCATAATGTGTGCAACTGATGAGAGAGAGATGGAGAGAGAGAGGTGATCAACCAAATGTGGCATAAATATATAGGAGAATCTAGGCAAAAGGTACATAAGTGTTAATTGTACTATTATTATTTATGATAATGTTCCACAAATTGGAAATTGCTTAAGACTATTAAGAATAAAACATAAAGCATCAGACTTTTGACTATTTTAAAAATGTGTCCTTGCTGCATGGTGACAATATAAGTAACAAATCTTGGAAATCATGCACATGTTAACATGGCTGGTCATTACTGCAACCATCCAGTTGTTGGCCTGTGTTTAATTAGGTTCATTTTGTTCTTTGGTTCCAAATCTGAAGACATCCTGTGGCTGTTACCTCTCTGAAATCATGAGTGCATTGTGGTAGAAGGTACTGTGGGAAAAACATTAACCTCAAGAAGGAGGGCTTGGGGAAACTTTCCTGCATAAGGTTGTATTGGAGCTGAAATTTGAAGTCTGTAACTTATCCTACAAACAAGCAGAGGAAGACCATCAAACATCCCATCCTTCATTTATTCAAAAAACACCTCTTATGCTCTAATAAAAAATAATAACGAATAGCTAAGTGAATTTAACATATAAAGAGCAAATGTATACTATCCCTAAGGAAGATGATCTATAGGCATACTTTGTGTAAAGAGTTGTGATAAAATACATAAATTGCTTTGAGGCTCATATGGAAAGGGTGCAGCTCGTCAGGACCCACCAGTTCTACCAATGACATGTGAGTACAGCTACAGCTACACAAAGGGAGAATAGGGACCCTAGATATCAGTGTTGAATGGTGACTAGATGCTACTTTCATCTAAGTATGAGAGGGTGGGAACAGGGCTCTTGCTCAAGGAGCAAGGACATGATGCCACAAAAAAGGAACACTATGAGCAAAGTTCAGGTGGTTGAACAAGCAAGAGAGGAATGTCCCAATAGCACCTCCTTCCTGGTTCAATTTATAGCCTCATTTCTTGCCCTTTTGAGACCCAAATATTTAGAAATGATAATAAAATGACCAGACTTGGATTGTAGAAATGTTAAATCAGTGGGAATCAATTTGAGAAGAGCAACACTGGACATTTAGAGACAATGTGAGTGAGGACAACGAGCTGGGTAGTGTTAATTTAAGTGGAATGGACCATTCCAATTGGATTTTTGGGCTTTTGGGGTGTAAGTAGACCTTGTTGAATCTGTTCCATAAAACCACAAATCTGGTTGCCTGTTTACCAGTTTCCAATTAGTTGTAACAGCTTGTGAATTATCAGAAAATTTCAAAAAGGGACATTCCATTTTTTCTTTGGCACACTTCATTCTTTCATGACTAGAAAATAAGAATCTTGCAGTATTTTGGGAAACAATGTTAGAAAATCCGTTTGGAATATTTTTGTTGTAGTCAAATGAAATACATAAGATATGTATGCTTTTTTTAATAATAATATCTTTTTTATTTTATATTAGTCACCATACAGTACATCCGTGGTTTTTGATATAAAGTTCCATGATCCATTAGTTGCATATAACACCCAGTGCAACATGCAATACATGCCCTCCTCACTACCCATCACCAGCTTATCCCATTCCCCCACCCCCTCCCCTCTGAAGCCCTCAGTTTGTTACAATTTTTAACTTATAAAATATTTGAGTGGTTTGTATATCACCCTTCAATATGTTCGACAGTAATGACACACACATTTGATGATTCCATTTAAAATACTGTAGGCATGAGGAACAAAATGGAGCAAAACAAAACAAAGTGTTTTATAGAACCATATTTTTTCAAGAACGGTTTTTTATACTATCTAAAGCAAAATAATGAGATAAAAATGTTGTAGAATGATGAATTATTTTTTTAAATAAAGTGTTCAAAATACAATTTTCCATAGCTTATAATAATAAAGATTTATGAGATCCCTTCAGCTGGAAAATCATCAACTTATATTTATTATATTATATAAAGTACATGATAGTCAGAATTACTAGACATAGAGGAACATTTGGTGCTCCTTGTTTTTTTTGCATCTTGAATGTAAAAATGGAAGAGTTTCTGTCACTCACATGCACTTGCTTACACTGTTACATAAGTAGCTGTGCACTGAAGTAGTTTAAATGTATAAACTTCATGTGTTTGTGCTCATGATTTAACCAGCACATGGCCAGAGAAATACTTTTTTTTAAGATTTTATTTATTTATTTGACACAGAGAGAGAGACAGCCAGGGAGAGAGGGAACACAAGCAGGGGGAGTGGAAGAGGAAGAAGCAGGCTCCCAGTGGAGGAGCCTAACATGGGGCACAATCCCAGGATCATGGGATCACGCCCTGAGCCGAAGGCAGATGCCCAACGACTGAGCCACCCAGGTGCCCCCAGAGAAATAATTTTTAACCCATGAAAATAAGTCCTCAGTGTTCCTACAACAAAGGACATGAAGAACTATGATTGAATTTTACCAAATTGGGGCACCTGGTTGGCTCAATCACCTCTGTGTCTACCTTCACCTCGGGTCATGATCGCTGCATCCTGGGATCAAGCCCCATGTTAGGTTCTTAGTTCAGTGGGGAGAATGCTTCTCCCTCTCCCTCTGCCTGCTGTTCCACCGGCTTTTGCTTTCTCTCTCTCTCTCTGTCAAATAAATAAATAAAATCTTAAAAAATAATGATTTTTACCAAATTTAGGAATAAACCAGCATGGATTAGGTGGAGAAGGTTGCATTGTTTTTCACAAATACACCACTTTTTTATAGAATATTTTATTTAGTTGTTTATTTATTTCACATTATATGCCACTCACTGTTTAAATGATGTTATATATATTAACTTATTCAAGCCTATTAAACACTTTGAAGCAGATATTATTTTTGGTGTTGTAGTGGTTGTTGTTGTTAAATTTATTTAATTGTGGTAGGAACACCTCTCATGAGATCAACCTCTTAGTAATTTTTTAAGTGTACACTATAATATTTTTGACTATAGGGCAGGTATTCATATTATCTCAGTTTACAGAGAAGGAAATTAAGGCACCAACAGGTTAGATAATTTTTTTGAGATCACTAGGTAGTAATGTCCAGATGGATATTTGCCAATAAGTGCGAATGAAGTCTGAGCTGGTTGAGTGATGGCCTTTCAATAGTGAAAAATGGTATATGTGGGGCACCTGGGTGGCTCAGTCATTAAGCATCTGCCTTCAGCTCACGGCCTGATCCCAGAGCCCTGGGATTGAGCCCCACATCAGGCTCATCCGCTGGGAGCCTGCTTCTTCCTCTCCCACTCCCCCTGCCTGTGTTCCCTCTCTTGCTGGCTGTCTCTCTCTCTGTGTCAAATAAATAAATAAAATCTTAAAATAAAGAAAAAAGAAAAATAGTATATTTGGGTTAAAGTTATTTCTGTCATCATCGTTGTAGACTGAAAACAGTGGTACCAAGTTCTAGAGAAAAACAGTGTATTATACTCCCATTTAATTGACCGACACTCTAAATTTTCAAAGAGAAGATAGAAGATGCCACATATTATTTTCAAATAATTTCCCAAGTGTGAATGTAATTACAGTAAAATTTTGCAACAGTATAAACATGAATGCCATTGCAATACAAAGATAAAGCATTATGGATATCAAATCATCACCACAGCAGTTTGTTTTCCATAATTTTAGAAGGATTGAATATTCCTTCTATACAGAAGTTAGTCTCCAAGAAAGTTCTAGTTGCTTGGTACAGCAATTCATTGGTAGATTAGTTTTCAAATTTGAGTTATGAAAATATTGCTATCACACATGTGCATGCTAGAGCTAATGATAATTACTAGTTAACATCTTAAGCAAAGCTTTGAATTGCCCAGCTTATAATTAATTTCACTTTTTAAACATTAAAGAAAGTCAACCTTTTAGGTTTTGAGCAGAATGTGTCTGGATAAACGTAATTCCCTAGATTGAAACCAGGTGGTGTAAAAATCAGGTCCACTTATAAAATCCTATCTAGCTTTTAGTGAGTGACAAATAATACTCTATAATCAAGACAAATATTAGATGAGTAACTTGCATGTGTATGATATATATATGTATATATATATCATATATATATATATATGATTTTACAAATGTGTGTATGTTGACTATATATATGTATATATATCTAGCTCTTTCATTTATTGAGGTTTACTGTGTACCAGGCACTAAGCTTTAACTACTTTATAGGGGTTTTTTTTTACTTTTTTTCCAAATAATATTAAAAACAAATTAGTATATATGACATACAATATTACATTTGTTTTTGGTATACAACATAGTGCTTTGACAAGTTTATCTATTATGCTATTGTCACCATAACTATAGCTACCATCTGTCACTGTACAACACTATTTAAATACAATTGACTATATTTCTTATGCTGTGCCTTTTATTCTCGTGACTTGTTCATTCCATAACTCAAAGACAGTATTCCCAACTCCCCTTCACCCATTTTGCCCATCACTCCACCTTCTCCCATCTGGTGAACATCATTTTGTTTTCTGTGTTTATAGGTCTGATTCTGCTTTTTGTGTATTTAATTGTGTTTTTACATTCCATATATGACTGAAACCATATCGTGGCTGTCTTTCTCAGTCAGACTTATTTCACTTAGCCTAATGTCCTCCGGACCCATCCACATAATCCCAAATGGCAAGATGTCTTTATTTTCTAAGGCTGAATGATATTCCATTTATATCATATTCCATAATTTGTCACATTGTTTATTCATTCATTGGTTGACAGACATTTTGTTTGCTTCCTTATCTTAGCTACTATGAATGATGAAACAACATGAACGTGCAGATGCCAAAAAAAAAGAAAAGAAAGAAAAAAGAGAAAGAGAGAAGAAAAGGAAGGAAGGAAGGAAGGAAGGAAGGAAGGAAGGAAGGAAGGAAGGAAGGAAGGAAGGAAGGAAGGGGACCCCAGAAGTGGGGTTGCTGAATCAAATGGTAATTACATTTTCAAAAATTTGAGAAATCTTTATATTCTTTACAAGGTGGCTACATCAGTTTAAATTCTAACCAACAGTATAGAAGGGTTACTTTTCCTCCACCTTCTCACCAGCTGTTGTTCTTTTTTGTTGTTGTTAATAATAGTCATTCTAACAGGTGGAAGGAGATATTTATTGTGGTTTTGATTTTCATCTCCCTGAATGATTAGTAAGGTTGGTAAATATTTTATATATCTATTGGACATTTGTCTCTTTTTGAGAAGTATCTACTCAGTTCCTTTATCATTTTTAATTGGGCTCTTTTTTTCATTTTGTTTTGTTTTGTTTGTGTATTTTTTTTTGTTATTGACTTGTATGAATTCCTCATATATTTTGGATATTAACCTTCAATCTAAAACGAGGTCTGTAAATATTTTCTCCTATATCCTAGTTGAATTTTTATTTTGTTAATTGTTTCCTTTGCTGTGAAGAAGACATTTAGTTGGAAGTCATATTTGTCTACCTTAGCTTTTGTTGCTTGGACTTTTGGTATTATATCAAGAAACCTTTGCCCAGATAATGTCCAGAAGTGTCTAACCAAGTTTTCCCTTTAAGGGATTTATGGTTTTATTTATTTTTTAAAAGATTTTATTCATTATTTGAGACAGAGACAGTGAGAGTGAGCATGGGGGGAGGGTCAAAGAGAGAAGCAGACTCCTGATGAGGGACTCGATCCTGGGACTCCAGGATCATGACCTGAGCTGAAGGCAGCACTGAACTGACTGAGCCACCCAAGTGCGCAAGGGATTTATGGCTTTACAGCATATGTTTAGGTCTATTTTGTAGATGTAATTGGCATATAACATTATGTTAGTTTCCAGTGTAGAACATAATCATTCAATATTTGTATACACTGCAAAATGATCATCACAATAAGATTAGTTGACAAGAATTGCCATACATGGTAACATTTTTTTTCTTTTTTTCTCTTTAGTAATCTTAATTTTTGTTATATTCACTTTTTGTAAATCCTTTAGGCAATAAATGTTTCTTTTTCCTTTAACACCACAAAAAAAGAATAAACATTAAAAAAATAACTGTTATTCATCATTTAGTAAGTACATATTTTTGACCAGGGTCCTGTAATACCCTTTCAGATTTTTCTCAATAAATGTCTTCTTTTTTCTTAGCTCTAACACTAAATCATTTTTTGTTTCTCCTTTCTTCCCCCCACAAGTTATTATTATATTTTTGATTAGTGTTTGATTTCTCTCTTTTTCTATTTCCAACTTTTTTCTATTGATGGGAACTTTTAAGGTCTACTATCTGAAAGTAACTTTCAAATATGCAATACTGTAATATTAATTATAGTCAACACGCATACATTGCATTTGAATGCTATATTTTATAAGTGGAAGTTTGCGCCTTTAAATAACCTTCACCCATTTCACCTTTCCTACCTCCCACTTCTGGTATCAAACAAAAGGGTCTATGTATTTTTGGGATTGCATTTTTTTAAAGATTTTATTTATTTATTTATTTATTTATTTATTTATTTATTTATTTATTATGAGAGAGAGAGATAGCAAGAGAGAGTATGAGCAAAGGTGGGGGAGTGCAGAGAGGGAGAAGCAGGCTCCCCACTGAGCAGGGAGTCCAATGTGGTACTCCATCCCATGACCCTGGGATCATGACCTGAGTGGAAGACAGACACTTAACCAACTGAGCCACGCAGACATCCCAAAAGATTGCATTTTTTAAAAATTGCACATATACGTGAGATCATTCAGTATTTTTCTCTTTTTCTCTGACTATTTCACTTAGCATAAGATCCTCATGGCTTATCGTATTGTCACAAAAAGCAGTTTATCTTTTTACAGGTAAATAATACTCCATTTTATGTAGGCATGCATGTTTATATGTATGTGTGTGATTGTCGAAGTGTGTATCACAGTTTTTAAACTTAATTCATTAATCTATGAACACTTAGGTTGTTTCCATATTAGCTATTGTAGATAATGTGTCAATAAACATGGAGGTGTATATAGTTTTTCAAGTTAGTGTTTCTGTTTTCTTCAGATAAATACCCAGATGTGGAATTTCTGGATCATATGGTAGTTCCATTTGGATTTTTAAAAATATCTCCCTAGTATTGTCCATGGTTGCTGCCCAAATTTACATTTCTGCCAACAATGCACAAGTGTCCCCTTTTCTCCATATCCTGATTAACACTTGTTATTTCTTGCTTTTTTATTATAGCCATTCTCATGGGTAGAAGGTGTTATCTCAGGGTGTTATTGATTTGTATTTACTTGTTTATTAGTAATATTGAGTGCTTTTTCATGTTACCTGTTGGCCATCAATATGTCTTCTTTGGAAAAATGTCTACTCAGATCCCCTGGCCATTTTTAAATAAGATTGTTTTTTGTTGTTTTCGTCATTGTTTAGTTATATGAGTTCTTCATCTTTTTTGGATATTAACTCCTTACCAAAACTATAATTTGCAAACATTTTCTCCTATTTAGTCAGTTAATTTTTCATTTTGTTGATATTTTCCTTTCTTGCAAACAAGCTTATAAGTTTGATGCAGTCACAATTATTTATTTTTGCTTTGTTACCTTTCCTCCTGGTATCAAAGAAAAAAACAAAACAAAACACCGTGACTGAGGACAGGAGCTTACTTGCTTTTTTTTTTTTTTCTTCTAGAATGGTATAATTTCAGGTCTTACATTTGAATCTTTATTTTTTTTAATTTAATTTCTTATTTTTATTTATTTATTTTTTTGATGTAAAGTTCGATGATTCATTAGTTGTATATAACACCCAGTGCACCATGCAATACATGCCCTCCTTACTACCCATCACCAGCCTATCCCATTCCACCATCCCCCTCCCCTCTGAAGCCCTCAGTTTGTTTCTCAGAGTCCATAGTCCCTCATGCTTCATCCCCCTGCTGATTACCCGCCTTTCTTTATCCCTTTTTTCCCCTACCGATCTTCCCAGTTCTTATGTTCCATAGATGAGAGAAATCATATGATAATTGTCTTTCTCTGCTTGACTTATTTCACTTAGCATTATCTCCTCCAGTGCCGTACATGTTGCAGCAAATGTTGAGAACTCGTTCTTTCAGAGAGCTGAATAATATTCCATTGTATATACGGACCACAACTTCTTAATCCAGTCATCTGTTGAAAGGCGTCTTGGTTCCTTCCACGATTTAGCTATTGTGGACAATGCTGCTATGAACATTGGGTGCGTATGGCCCTTCTCTATGTTACGTCCGTATATTTGGGGTAAATACCCAGTAGTGCAATGGCTGGGTCATAGGGTAGCTCAATTTTTAACTTTCTAAGGGACCTCCACACTGTTTTCCAGAGTGGATGTACCAAATGCATTCTCAGCGACAATGTAGGAGGGATACCCTTTCTCCACATCCTTCTCTAGCAATTGTTGTTTCTTGCCTTGTCAATTTTTGCCATTCTAACTGGCGTAAGGTCGTATCTTAGTGTGGATTTGATTTGAATTTCCCTGATGGCTAATGATTTTGAACTTTATTTCATGTGTCTGTTTGCCATTGGTATGTCATCATTGGAAAAGTGTCTTTCATATCTTCTGCCCATTTTATGATTTGTTTATTTGTTTCTCACGTATTGAGTTTGAGAAGTTCTTTGTAGATCTTGGATGCCATTCTTTTATCTGTAGTGTCACTTGCAAATATCTTCTCCCATTCCGTGAGCTGCCTCTTAGTTTTTGGGACTGTTTCCTTGGATGTGCAGAAGCCTTTTATCTTGATGAAGTCCAACAACTTCATTTTATCTTTTGTTTCTCTTGACTTTTGAGATGTGTCATGAAAAAAGTTGCTTTGGCCGATGTCATAGAGGTTGCTGCCTATGTTCTCCTCTAGAATTTTGATGGATTCCTGTCTCACATCGAAGTCTTTCATCCATTTGGAGTTTATCTTTTTGTATGGTGTGAGATAGTGGTCAAGTTTCATTCTTTTGTATGTAGCTGTCCAATTTTCCCAGTACCATTTTATGAAGAGACCGTCTTTTTTTCCACTGGATGTTTTTTCCTGCTTTGTCAAAAATTAGTTGCCCAAAGAGCCGAGGGTCCATTTCTAGGTTCTCTATTCTGTTCCATTGGACTATGTGTACGTTGTTGTGCCAGTACCATGCTGTCTTTGTGATCACAGCTTTGTAGTACAGCTTGAAATCCGGCAATGTGATGCCCCCACTTTGTTTTTCCTTTCCAACAATTCCTTGGCAATTCGGGGCCTTTTCTGGTTCCATACAAATTTAAGGACTATTTGTTCCAGTTCCTTGAAAAATGTCGTTGGTATTTTGATCAGGATAGAATTAAAAGTGTAGATTGCTCTGGGAAGCATAGACATTTTAGCTATGTTAATTCTTCCGATCCATGAGCATGGAATATTTTTCCATCATTTTGTGTCTTCTTCAATCTCTTTCAAGAGTGATTTGTGCTTTCTGGAATATAGATCTTTTATGTCCCTGGTTAAGTTAATTCCAAGATAACATATGAATTTCAGTGCTATTGTAAATGGGATGGATTCCTTAATTTACCTTTCTTCAGTCTCATTGTTCATGTATAGAAATGCAACTGATTTCTGAGTATTGATTTTCTATCCTGACACATTACTGAATTGCTCTATAACTTCTAATAGTTTGGGAGTGATTTCTTTTGGGTTTTCCATATAGAGTATCATGTCATCTGCAAAGAGAGACAGTTTGACTTCTTCTTTGCCGATTTGGATACCTTTTATCCCTTTTTGTTGTCTGATTGTTGTTGTAAGGACATCTAGTACGATGATGAATAATAATGGCGAGAGTGGGTATCCTTGTCGTATTCCTGATCTTAAGGGAAAGACTTCCAGCTATTCCCCATTGAGAATGATATTTGCTGTAGGCTTTTCATAGATGGTTTTTATGAGATTGAGGTATGTACCCTCTATCCCTACACTCTGAAGGGTTTTAATCAGGAAAGGATGCTGTATTTTCTCAAATGCTTTTTCTGCATCTATTGAGAGGATCATATGGTTTTTGACTCTTTTCTGGTTGATATGATGTATCACACTGACAGACTGGCGAAAGTTGAACCACCCTTGCATCTCAGGGATGAATCGCACTTGGTCATGATGGATAATCCTTTTAATGTACTGTTGGATCCTATTAGCTAGGATCTTGTTGGGAATTTTGGCATCCGTATTCATTAGGGAAATCAGTCAGTAATTCTCCTTTTTGAAGGAGTCTTTGCCTGGTTTGTGGATCAAGGTAATATTGGCCCCATAGAATGAGTTTGGTAGCTTTCCTTCTATTTCTATTTTCTGAAATAGCTTTAGGAGAATAAGTATTATTTCTTCTTTGAATGTTTGGTAGAATTTCCGAGTAAAACCATCCGGTGCTGTAGTTTTATTTTTTGGAATTTTTTTTTATCACTGTTTCAATCTCTTCATAATTAATTGGCCCGTTTAAAAAAATCAAGTTCTTCCTGTTTCAGTCTTGGTAGTTTATAGGTTTCCAGGAAGTCCTCCATCTCTTCCAGATTGCTTAATTTATTGGCATAAAGCTGTTGATAAAAGTTTCTAATAATCTTTCCAATTTCATTGGTCTTGTTTGTGACCTCTCCCTTTTCATTCATAATTTTATTAATTTGGGTCCTTTATTCTTTTGGATAAGTCTTACCAGTGGTCTGTCAATTTTATTTATTCTTTCAAAGAACCAGCTTCTAGTTCTGTTGATCTGCTCTACTATAGTCCTGGTTTCTGATTCATTGATTTCTGTTCTAATCTTGGTCAACTGGTTCTCCATGTGTGGATTAGGCCTGTCCCTCAGTTGCTGTTCCAGCTTCTTGAGGTGAGAATATAAAAACTGCATTTTAGATTTTTCTATTCTTTTGAGTGAGGCTTGGATGGCTGTGCATTTCCCCCTTAGGACTTCCTTTGCAGTATTCCATAGGTTTTGGACCATTGTGTTTTCATTCTCGTTGGTCTCCATAAATCATTTAAATAGAATTTTGATTTCCTGGTTTATCAAATCACTCGAGCAGGATGGTTCTTAGTCTCCAAGTGTTTGAATTTCTTCCAAATTTTTCCTTGTGGTTGAGTTCCAAGTTCAAAACGTTGTGGTCTGAGAATATGGGCAGGGAATAATTTCAGTCTTCAGGTATCGTTTGAGACCTGTTTTGTGACCCAGAACATGGTCTATTCTTAAGAATGTTCCATGGGCATTAGAATACAATGTGTATTCTTTGGTTCTGGGTTGTAGTGTTCTATATATATCTATGAGGTCCAACTTGTCAAGCATTCAAAGCTCTTGTTTGTTTGTCGATTTTCTGCTTAGGTGCTCTCTCTATTGCTGATAGTGGAGTGTTGAGGTCCCCTACTATTAATGTATTTTTATCTATATGTCTCTTTTTTCTGGTTAAAAGTTGGCTTGTGTATCTTGTTGCTCCCCTGTTGGGGGCATATATATTTATAATTGTCATATCCACTTGTTGAATACATCCTTTAAGGATAATATAGTGCCCTTCTGTATCTCTAACTATAGTCTTTAGTTTAAAATCCAATCTGTCTGATATGAGAATTGCTACCCCAACTTCCTT
Source organism: Ursus maritimus (assembly GCF_017311325.1). NCBI lineage: Eukaryota > Metazoa > Chordata > Mammalia > Carnivora > Ursidae > Ursus > Ursus maritimus. The sequence goes on along the minus strand of NW_024426663.1, from coordinate 81,604,464 downwards.
TTGAGGTCCATTGGCATGAATGATGGTTTTCCATCCCTTTTCTTTCAGTCTGGATGTATCTTTAGGTTCAAAATGAGTCTCTTGTAGACAGCAAATGGATGGGTCATGTCTTTTTATCCAATCTGCAACCCTGTGGTGCTTTATGGGAGCATTTAGGCCATTTAAATTGAGACTGACTATTGAGAGATATGATTTTAATGATGTCATGTTACTATAAAGTCTTTGTTTCTATAGATTCTGACTTTCTGTTCTGTAACACTCTTGGGAGCTTTTTACTTTTATAGAACCCCGCTTAATATCTCCTGTAGGGCTGGTTTCATGGTCACAAAATTGGTCAATGACTGGCGATTCTGGAAGGTCTTTATCTCTCCATCCATGCTGAATGACAGCCTTACTGGATAAAGGATCCTTGGCTGCATGTTTTTCTCTGAAAGAGCTTTAAAAATGCCCCCCCCAACACTTTCTCTCATTCCAGGTCTGTGTAGACAGGTCTAACGTAATTCTGATACCTTTGCCTTGGTACGTGAGAAATTTCTTTGCTCTGGCCGCTTTCAATACTGTATCCTTGGATCTAATATTTGCGAAATGCACTATGACGTGATGTGGCATAGGTTTGTCGTGGTTGAACTTGGGAGGGGTCCTCTCTGCCTCTTAGACATGAATGTTTGTTTCCCTTGCTAGATTAGGGAAGTTTTCAGCTACAATTTGTTCAAATATCTCCTCTAGACCTCTGTTTTTCTCCCCCCCTCGAGGATGCCAATGATTCTGACATTGGAACATTTCATTGAGTCAGTAATCTCACATAACCTACATTCCTAAGCATGGATTTTTTTGAGTCCAGATTTTATTTTAGCTTTGTCTTCTACTAAACCATCCTCCAATTCACTGATAGGTTCTTCTGCCTCATTCACACTGGCCATCAGAGCCTCTAGTTTTGCCTGCATTTGGCTCATAGAATTTTTAATTTCTGCCAGATAATCTCTCATTTCCGCCCTTAGATATTCTATATTATTTTTTTAAAAGAGTTTTTATTTATTTGACAGAGATAGAGATAGCCAGTGAGAGAGCAAACACAAGCAGAGGGAGTGGGAGAGGAAGAAGCAGGCTCCCAGCGGAGGAGCCTGATGTGGGGCTCGATCCCAGAACGCCGGGATCACACCCTGAGCCAAAAGCAGACGCTTAATGATGAGCCACCCAGGCACCCCAGATATTCTATATTCTCATTAACATTTTCGTTAATACTTTTTTCAAGTCTACGCATCATTGTGACCATTGTTACTCTGAATTCCATTTCTGGTAATTTGGTTATATCCATATCCATTAGTTCTGCGGCAGAGGCCACAGACTCATTGTCTTTTCTCTGCTGGGGGGGATTTCCCCTCCTCGTCATTCTGATGAGGAGAGGTTGCGGGGTTGTCCAGAGCCCAAATTATTGAAAGGACCCAGGCAGTGCACCCTTGTTTTATAGGGATCTTAGGCATGTGGGCTTCTTGATTTTTCAGCCTGCCTTCTGGGGGAGGGGCCTGTGGCACTGATACTCAGGCACCCCTGTTTGGGTAGAGTCTCCGTGTCCCCTGCGGGGGGGTGAGGATGGGCATACTGTGAGCCAGTATTTCTGGGCTTTTATTCTCTGGTGGCTTTCCCTGGCGGTTTGCTGTGCCTCTTCTGAGAGTCAGAGCATCAGTGGCCGAATCCCAGCCTTCTCAGAACAGAGGGGATCGCGGACCGTTCTCCACTGATGTTCTGGCCACTTTAACTCTGTTTCTGTTGGTGCTGCTCAACCCTGCAGTGTCCCTGGATGTGTGCCCCATAGCCGGTGTCCCAGCCCTCACTTCCAGGGCTGGCGCGTATCTGTCCTATGTGTTTCTTTTTTTTTTTTTTTTAAAGATGTATTTATTTTAGACAGAGAGAGACAGCCAGCGAGAGAGGGAACACAAGCAGGGGGAGTGGGAGAGGAAGAAGCAGGCTCATAGAGGAGGAGCCTGATGTGGGCCTCGAATGCATAACACCGGGATCACGCCCTGAGCCGAAGGCAGACGCTTAACCGCTGTGCCACCCAGGTGCCCCGTCCTTTGTGTTTCTAACACTGCCAGCGGTCAGCAGCCCCTGCTGCTCTGGAGCTCCCGGTCTCAGTCTGGTGGTGCACATTCCCCGGCTCAAGGTCTCAGCCTGCTCTCTCCTCGGTGCCAGTCTGAGGGTCCGCCCTCTCCCCCATGCAGCTTGCTACCGCTTCCCGGCGCCCAAACACGGCAGCTCCCTCTCCCTTCCATTTATCTTCTGATATCTGCGTGTATTTTCACAGCTTCCTGCTTTATACCTCAATACTAAGCACTGGAGATGTTCATTTGTACAGATCCAGATGTATCTTCCTGCATCTCAGGCTGATTCCGTGGTTGTTTAGAACGGTCTGGTACCTATCTAGCTGGACTCTGGGGACCAGCTGAAAAAGGGATCCCCTACTCCTCTGCCATCTAAACTCCCTCCCTCAATTTGTTGCATTTCTATACACCAATCATGAAACAGCACAAAGTTAAATGAAGCAGCACAACAATAAATTCAGTAATCAACAACATTTACTCCAAAATAAATAAGCACACAAATACCTAAATAAGATACCTTGGAGTAAACCTAACCAAAAAGTTGAAAGAACTGTTCTCTGAAAACTATAAAACATTAATGAACAGAATTAAAGGTGGCACAAGGAAGCAGAATAACATTCCATGCTCATGGAAGAACAAATATTGTTAAAATGTCTATACCAGCCAAAGCAAACTACACATTTAATGCAATCCCTAGCAAAATACTACCAGCAACATTCACTGAGCCAAAACAAACCTCCTAAAAATTTATATGGAGCCGCAAAAGCCCTGAATAGCAAAAGCAACCTTGAAAAAGAAAACCAAAGCTGTAGGCATCACAGTTTCACACTTCAAGTTATATTACAAAGTGTAGTGATCAAAACAGCATAGTACTGGCAAAACAAACAAACAAACAAACAAACAAAAACTTAAATCGGTGAAACAGACTGAACCCACAACTGTATGATCAATTAGTCTTCAGCAAAGAGGGGAAGAATATATAATGCTCAATAAGAGAGTCTCTTCAAAAAATGATGTTAGGACAACTGGACAGTAATGTACAAATGAAGGAATCTGGACAACTTTCTTTTTTTTTTTTATATTTATTTATTTATTTATTTATTTATTTATTTATTTATTTATTTTGACAGAGATAGACAGCCAGCAAGAGAGGGAACACAAGCAGGGGAGTGGGAGAGGAAGAAGCAGGCTCCCAGCGGGGGAGCCTGATGTGGGACTCGATCCCAGAATGCCTGGATCATGCCCTGAGCCAAAGGCAGACGCCTAATGACTGTGCTACTCAGGCACCCCTGGACAACTTTCTTATACCATACACAAAAATATATTCAAAATGGATAGAAGACCTAACTGTGAGACATGAAACTGTAAATATCTTAGAGGAGAACACAGGCTATCATCTCTTTGATATTGACCATAGCAATTTATTTCTAGATATATCTCCAGTGGCAAGAGAAACAGAAGCATAAATAATTGAGACATTATCAAAGAAAAATCTGCACATCAAAAATACAATCAATAAAGTAAAAGGCAAACTGTGGAGTGGGAAAAGATATTTGCAAATGATATATCAGATAAAGGCCTAGTATCTAAAATATACGATGAAAATATAAAGCTCAACACCCAAAAACAAATAGCCAAGGTAAAAATGGGGAGAAAAAATAAGAAGACATTTTTCCAAAGAAGACATACAGATAGCCAGCAGACACATGGAAAAATGTTCAACATCACTCATTGTCAAGGAAATCAACATATAAAAAAATACTATGAGATATCACCTCACATGTGTGAGAATGGCTAAAATTAACAACACAAGAACCAACAGGTGCTGGGTAGGATGTGGAGAAAGGGGAACCCTCTTGACATGTTGCTGGGAATGCAAACTGGTGCAACCACCCTGGAAAGTATTATGGAGGTTCCTCAGAAAATTAAAAACAGACCTACTCTGTGATCCAGCAATTGCACTACTAGATTTTACACAAAGAATGCAAGAATTCTAATCCAAGGAGTACATGAAGCCCAATGTTTATAACAGCATTATCTAGTATAGCCAAATTATGGAAACAACCCAAGTGTCCATCAACTGATGCATGGATAAAGAAGAGGTATATATATTCAATAGAATATTACTCAGCCATAAAAATGAATGAAATTTTGTCATTTGCAGTACATGGATGGAGCTAGTGAGTATTATGGTAAGCAAAATAAGTCAGTCAGAGAAAGACAAATACCATATGCTTTCACTCATGTGAAATTAAAATAACAAAACAAATGAGCAAAAGGAAAAAAGAGAGCAGCAAACAGTGAAACCGGTTCTTAACTATAGAGATGAAACTGAGTGTTACCAGAGGGGAAGTGGTTGGAGAATGGGTTAAATAGGTAATGGAGATTAAGGAATACACTTCTGGTGAACACTGGGTGTTGTATGGAAGTTTCAAATCACTATATTTTATACCTAAACCTAATTCGTGGATATCAACCACAAAAATATCTAAAAGACCACAAAAACATGGAGGTTAAATAATATGCTACTAAATAGTGAAATCAAAGATGAAATAAAATATAATCAAATACAAATGAAAATAAAAACACAACAGCCCCAAATCTTTGGAATGTAGCAAAACTCTTCTAAGTTTGAAGTTAGAAAAATAAAGGCCTGTCTCATAAAGCAAGAAAAATCTCACATAAACCGCTAACCTTACCAAAAAAGAAGAAAAAAGAAAAGGAAACAAAACCCAAAACCATTAGAAGGAAGGACATAATAAAGATTAGAGTTGAAATGAACACATTAGAAACAAAGCAATAAAATAAATCAAAGAAACTAGGAGCTCATTCTTTGAAAGACCTACAACATTGATGAACTCTTAGCCAGACTCATCAGAAACAAAACAGAAACAAAAAGAGACAGGACACAAATAAATCAGAAATGAAAGAGGAGAAATGACAACCAACACCACACAAATACAAGGGATTATAGGAGGGTCATATGAAAAATTATATGCCGATGAGTTAGAGAATCTAACAGAAATGGATAAACTCCTAGAAACATGTATACTTCCAAAATTAAATAAGGAAAAAATTGACAATTTTAGCTGACCCATTACCAGCAATGAAATTGAATCAATGATCAACATATTCCCAGCAAAGGGAAATCCAGAGCCAGATGACTTTAATGGTGAATTTGACCAAGCACCTGGGTGGCTCAGACAGTCAAGTATCTGACTCTTCCTTTAGGCTCAGGTCATGATCTCAGGGTTGTGAGATGGAGCTTTGCAGGGGGTTCCACACTGAATGTGCAGTCTGCTTGAGATTCCCTCTGTCCCTCTCCCACTGCCCCTCCCCCAGTTTATGCTATCTAAACAAACAAACAAAAAACCAAACAAACAACAGATGGACGAATGGATGAATGAATGAATATACAAACAAATCTTAAAGGTGAATTCTATCAAGAGTTAATACCTATTCCTCCCAAACTTTTCAAAAAGAAGAAAGAAAGAAAAAAAAGAATGAGAGTTTCATTTCGTTCTATGAGTCCAGCATTACTCAGATACCAACCCAGATAAAACATTAAAAAAATAAAGTGAAATAGTGGCCAATATCCCTGAAGAACATAGATGCAAAAAGTCTCTAGAAAAAGGTGGTTCAATATTTGCAAATCAATCAATGTGATACATCAATCAACAAGAGAGAGGATAAAAAATATGATTATTGCCATTGATACCAAAAAGCATTATACAAAGTACAATATCCATTCATGATAAGAACCTTCAAAAAAGTAATTTAGAGAAAACATACCTCAACATAATAAAATTACATATGAAAACCAACAGCTAATGTAATATTTAATGGTGAAGAACTAAGAAATTTTTCCCTTGGATCATGGACAAGTAAAGAAGTCCACTCTCACCACTTTTATTCAGTATACTACTGGAAGCCACAGCAATGTGACAACAAAAAGAAATAAAGGGCATCCAAATAAAAGGAAGAAGGGAAAATTCACTAGCTGTAGATGACATGAGACTATACATAGAAAACTCTAAAGACTCCAGCAAAGAAACTACTAGAACAGATAAATAAACTCAGTAAGGTCATAGAATACAAAAGCAATATGCAGAAACCTGTCATATTTCCATAAACTCCTACTGAGGTAGCAGAAAGAGGAATATTAAGAAAACAGTCCCATTTATAATAGCTCCTGGAATAACATAATAACCTAAGAATAAGCTTAACCAAAGAGGTTGACACATCATGTAGTTTTTGAGCTTTAGAGGCTGCATCAGTGGAAGACAAGAGAATTCTATCAATCCCTCATACAACACTCTTGAGATTAAATGGGGATAGATATACACAATATAAGAAAAATATTTCACACTATGGAAAAGGCTAAGGCCAAATAAAACCTGGCATCTATTTCACAGATAAGATTTTACTGGTGATGGTGAAATTTGAGATTACTGTTAATATTGGTTAAGATTTCCAGTTAATAATAAGAAAAGATTTTTAAAAAGATATGAGGAGAGAACCAGAACAGTGCAACATAGATATCTATTACCTTCTGTTGTTGTTGTTTTTGTTTATGTTGTTGTTGTTAGATCTCTTAATTGCATTCTTCTTCAAAGTCCCAGAAGGAATTAATCAACAGCAAACCTTATCAACTCCCATAATGGGCATGGTAAAACCAGGATTATGTCACTGCCCTGTTTATCTTTATACTGCTAACTGCAGCCACACTCCATTGCTCAGATGGGTAAGAGCTGCAGCATCATCTGATGCTGAGTCCAATCATATAGAAAGAACCTCAGGAGCAAAAGGGTAATTATTGTTTTTTACTTGTTCTCTCTCTGATACACGCTATTAATTTTTGAACTTATTTCCTCAATGTTTCCCTATCATCTATTTTTATGAAAAAAAAGCAAATGTGATTTTTTATATTCAAGTATCATTAACATAGAACATGATATTAGTGTTAGATGTATGTAACAATTTCTCAGTGCTCAACAAGATAGCCTTTTTTTTGACTGAATCTTTCATGTAACAATAGCTTACTGCAACATATTAGGAAATGTGTTTTTATTCCCATTATGTATGGAGAAAATAATACACATTCCTCCTATATTATTGGATGATGTGTTTGTTTTCTTGAGGCTAGAATTTTACACAAAAACGAGACTGATTTTACTTTGGGTGGGAATTATTTCTGATAGAAAACTGAAACACATGTCTCAAATATATTTATGTTTCTTAGATGAAACTGACAGATTATACCCCAATTGTAGGCTGTGGAGGGAATAAAGTGTTCTAGAGAGCTAAGAGAGCATTATGAGCTCTGGACCCCAACATTTGAATTGAGACACAAGTCCTCTCCCAGGTAAATGATGTGATGCTAGGCAAATGACCTGGGAATCTGAATTATTTAATTTGTAAAAGGAGAAAAAAGGATGAGTAAGAGATAACTCTTAGGGAAGATAAAATATGGTAGAGCAATAGAACAAAATCTGCTGTCAGCTTCAGATAAAGAGTTGATGTTATTATACCACCACTAGTAATAAGTCCCCAAATTAAGTAGTGCACTGTTCTGTTTATATGAAACTCAAGAAATTGGATACAGACAAATAAGAATGTACAGTACAGTCAATTACCTTACATGGTACAGACAGCATTCCATCATCTGGTTTGTCAGATGGGCTGTTCAGTGTAGCTTGATCACAGTCATTCTCATTTTCCAAATTGCAATAAAGGGTTGTTTCATTTGGGCCATACATATTGACTCAGAAAGCGAGTATGTTTTCTTTGTCTTGGGCTGTCTTAATTTTGCACAGAGGTCAGTTTTCATCTACATGTAGATGTGGAATTTGACAGATTATATTTTTAATACAATGTGTATCAGATTTGTTGGGTATTTATATTAAGGCATTAAATTAATTTTCACTGTTGTCTACTGCTTTGGCACCCCAGAACTAGGAACTCTTAATAAGTTGAATATTGTAATCAGTCTTTGGAATCATGACAAGAGCATAGAATGTTTGGAAAATTAGTGATTATTCTTGAAATATCCCTGATTCATAACCACTTCTAAACTTTTCCTAGAGAGAGGAGCCAATATTTCTTTTTATGTTGTAAGGACTTTTGATGTTTAACATTTCAGAAACTGAAAAGTTGCAAATCCTTAAAATCCCTAAGACAAAATATAAAATAAGTTATCATTCTTTTTCAGGAAGGAAAATGTATTTTACTGAATATTGGATTGTTCCCTTTCTTTGAACCTGTACACAAATTACTGTAGATCTTAACTCTTTAATAATATATGTAATTACTCATCTGTAACTCATAATGTCTAAACACTTTTATTATTTTACATAATTTAATCCTTAACATACTTGAGATCTAACTTTATTATCCTCTTTTGATGTAAAGTACATTTTTTATGTAAAGTACATTTACTGAATTTACGAGTAGATGTATTTTACTTCTACTGTTCTTTCTTATCTTGAGTTTTTTTAAAACTAAACTTTGAATCACACACAAACCATTTTTGTTGAATAGACAGACTGTGACCTCCTTTATAATAACCAATTTCAAGTTTATTTATTTGTCTTTAGTATTTAATGCAGATATAGGCATTGATAGCCAGATACAGGAGGGGGAATCAAATTGGAGTCAGAAACAACTCACTGTTGTTCAGTTTTTCTCTCTGCATCTCATTTTCCATGAATTTTTTTTTTTTGCTACAGACAATAAAGTAGATGATGCTGGTGAAAACAACTAAAAATTGTATATGAAAATTATCTTCCAAATGCTAGCACTCTCCCCTTAAATTTAGAATAAATGGTAGGAACTTTACGTAAATGAAGTTGGAAAAGCTATACTAGACAAAACTAAGGTAGGATTCCCCCTTAAAACTCTGTTTAAACAGAGTTAAAATAAGATATATAGGTAATATATATGTAGAGCTAGCTAGCTAGCTAGCTAGATTCTGGGACTACAGAAATTATCAAATCCAAATTCTTATGTGTATGAATAGATACTAAAACTGCCAAACAGGAAAATTCATTTTATATCATAAAACAAAAATGGTAACAGCCATCTCTGACACAGAATCTGTAATACAATACTTACTGTAGATCTTAATTTTAACAATATATGTACTTACTCATCTGTAGCTGATAATGTCTAAGCACTTTTATTATTTTACATAATTTAGTCCTGAACATACTTAAGGTCTAACTTTATTATCCTCTTTTTATGAACGTGGACAAAATAATGGTGGGTTGAGGATAATCTGGACCCACAGTCAGATTCCAGACTCAAAGTATGGGCTCCTACGTTGATGTCCTTAGGATATCTAAGGGGCTGACATGGGTGAAGAACTCATCTGTTCATGGGGATGCATGGCTTACTCCACACAAACACAGAGAATCATACAGGAGATTCAAGCCTTTGGTATTTCCCAATTGTATTTCAGTTACTTTCTAAAACTTTCATATATGGAACATATTTCTAGCAGTTTTTAATATTCAGCTGGATCCTTAAATCAGAGAGGTTGATTCCATTTTGACATCCATAACAAAGCAAGAAAAAAAAACTCTATAAATAAGGGTTTTATTCCTTTTTATTTAATTATTCACTTTTTGTATTTTCAAAGGGCAGTGATTGTGCAATATTCCATATTCATTAAAGAACAACACTATCATCACAAATTCTCAAAACCTTGAAATGTGGAAATTTTATTATAAGTTACCAATATCCTTTGTTTTAAGTTCAATTCGCCAACATATAGTACAGCATTAGTTTCAGATGTAGTGTTCAATAAATTATCAGTTGCATATAACACCCAGTGCTCATCACATCACAAGCCTCCTTAATATCCATCATCCAGTTACCCCAGTCCCCCACTAACTCCCCCTGCAACAACCCAGTATCCCAGAGTTAAGAGTCTCTCACAGTTTTTCTCTCTCTCTGATTATTATATGCTCATAACAGGTATAACTACCATCTGTCATGAAACATTATTAGGGTGTTAAAGAGTGGGACAAATGGGTGAAGGGGAGAAGGAGCTACAGTACCCCAGTTATTGAATGATAAGTTACATGAATATAAAGGAGAACATAAAGAATATAGCTAATGCTATTATATTAGCAATGTAATGGGACAGTTGGTATCTATATTTGTGATGAACACAGCATAGTGTATAAACTTGTTAATGGAACATTGTAAACTATGCTCAAATTCAAAAAAATAATAAAATAAATAGAAATAACTGAGGGAAAAATTTAAAAAAATAAAAAATGTAATGTCATGGCCTATATTCCTTATGCTGAACCTTGTATTCCTGTGACTTATTTATTCCATAAGTGGAATACAGTATCTCACATTCTTCTTCACCCATTTTGTCATTGTTTCACCAATTTCTTCTCTGACAACCATCAGTTTCTTCTTTGTAGTTACAGATCTGATTCTTCTTTTTGTTTGTTCATTCATTTCTGTTTTCATATTCCACATATGGGAGTGAGGTCATGTGGTATTTATCTTACTCAGTCTGACTTATTTCACCTAGCAAAATACCATCTAGGCTCATCCATGTTGTCTCAAAGGTTACAATGTTATGGATTTTATGGCTGCATAATATTCCATTGTCTGTACAGAATACACACACACACACACACACACACACACACACACACACACCACTTTCCTTATCCATTCATCTATAGATGGGCAGTGATATTGTTTCCATATCTTGACTACTGTGAATAATGCTGTGGTAAGAATAGAGGTGCATATATAAATATACAATGGAATATTACTCAGCCATAGGAAAGAATGAAATCTTGCCATTGGCATTGTCATGGATGAAGCTGGAGAGTATAGGCTAAGCAAAATAAGTCAACAGAGAAAGACACATGGTATATGATGTCACTTACATGTAGAATGTAATAAGCTGAACAAAAAAGCAAAGGGGGAAAAGAGAGGTAACTATAGATAACAAACTGATGTTTACCAAAGGGACATGAGAAGGAAATGAGTTAAATAGGTGATGAAGGTTAAGGAGTACACACGTTGTGGTATGTGCCAGGTGTTGTATACAAGTGTTGAATCACCATATTGTGCACCTGACACCAATATTACACTGTATGCCAAATAACTGGATATTAAATACTTTTTTAAAAGATCATATGAAAATTGAAGAAAAATAAATTAAACACAGATGTCCATATATTAGTGTTTTTGCTTTATTCAGGGAAATGCATACCCAGTAGTGGAATTATTAGGGTAACAATATCTTTTTAGAATTCTTGTTTTTACAGAGACAGAAAGAGAGCAGGGTGGAGGGCCATAGTGAGAGAGAGAAAGAGAATCTCAAACACACTCTCTGTTTAGTTTTAATCCAAGTGTGGGGCTCAATCTCATGATCCTGAGATCATGACCTGGTCAAGAGGTGAAGGCTTAACCAACTGAGCCACCCAGGTGCCCCTAAAATACCAATATTTTTGATTGACTGTGAATTTCACCATTTTTTTATTTCAGTTAGCCACTGTATAGTCCATCATTGGTTTTTGATGTAATGTTCGATGATTCATTAGCTGTGAATAACAGCTGCTGCTCATCACAACACCTGCCCTTCTTAGTACCCATCACCCTGTTACCCCACACCCATCCCCTACCCTCTGAAACCCTCAGATTGTCACCCGGAATCCAGAGTTACTCATCATTCGTTTCCTTCTCTGATTTCTCCCCCTTCAGATTTCCCCCTCTTCCCTTATGGTCCTCCATGGTATTGCTTATGTTCCACAAATGAGTGAAACCATATGATAATTGCCTTTCTCTGTTTGACTTACATCACTTAGTAGAATACCCTCCAGTTCCATCCATGTTAATGGAAATGGTGGGTATTCATCCTTTCTGATGGCTGAAGAATAATCCATTGTATATATGTACCTTACCTCATCTTCTTATCCACTCAACTGTTGAAGTGTTGAAGGACATCTCAGCTCCTTCAACAGTTTGGCTATTGTGGACACTGCTCCTGTGAGCATTGGGATGCATGTGGCCCTTCTTTCACTACATCTGTATCTTTGTGGTAAATACCAAGTAGTACAAATGCGGGCTCATGTGGTAGCTTTATTTTTAACATCTAGAGGAATCTCCATATTGTTTTCCAGAATAGCGGTACAAGCTTACATTCCTACCAACAGTGTAAGAGGATTCCCCTTTCTCCACATCCTTACCAACATTTCTAGAAAATTTGTTCAATTAGAGGTAATTTATAATCCTACAATTTACAGGTCCTTAGAATTTCCCTTTATTAACCCACAGTGTTGCTGTGTATAAACATGGACACACACACACACACACACACACACACACACA
>NW_024426663.1:81544456-81591990 GCF_017311325.1 Ursus maritimus | reverse complement strand
ACACACACACACACACACACACACACACACACAAACACTCAAGCTCACTAAACATTTATTTCAGGTGCTCATATCCCAGGAGTGATCTATTAACTCCACAGCTCTCCTTGCTGCACCAGGTAAAATGTAATGGAGAACACCACGTGGGTGGCCAACCATACTGGACGATCAGATTTTGACCTGGTGGGACTCTTCAGTCAATCCAAGCACCCAACTCTCCTTTGTGTGGTCATCTTTGTGGTTTTCCTGATGGCCTTGTCTGGAAACACCATCCTGATCCTTCTGATACACTGTGATGCTCACCTGCATAACCCCATGTACTTTTTTATCACCCAGTTGTCTCTCATGGATGTGATGTCCATTTCTGTCACTGTGCCCAAGATGCTCATGGACCAGGTCATGGGTGTGAATAAGATCTCAGCCCCTGAATGTGGGATGCAGATGTTTCTCTATTTGACACTAGTAGGTTCAGAATTTTTCCTTCTAGCTGCCATGGCCTACGACCGCTATGTGGCCATCTGCCATCCACTCCGTTATCCTGTCCTCATGAACCATAGAGCGTGTCTCCTCTTGGTGTCTTCCTCTTGGTTTCTGGGATCTGTAGATGGATTTATGCTCACACCCATCACCATGACGTTCCCCTTCTGCAGATCCCGGGAGATCCACCATTTCTTCTGTGAGGTCCCTGCTGTAATGAAGCTTTCCTGCTCAGACACTTCACTCTATGAGACACTCATGTACCTGTGTTGTGTCCTCATGCTCCTCATCCCTGTGACAATCATTTCAAGCTCCTATTCGTTCATCCTCTTCACCATCCACAGGATGAACTCAGCAGAGGCACGGAAGAAGGCTTTTGCCACTTGTTCTTCCCACATGATGGTGGTCATCCTCTTCTACGGGGCTGCCATCTATACCTACATGCTCCCCGCCTCCTATCACACCCCCAAGAAGGACATGATTGTATCTGTCTTTTATACCATACTCACTCCTGTTCTAAACCCTTTAATTTATAGTCTTAGGAATAAGGATGTCACAAGGGCTCTAAAGAAAATGTTGAATGTGGGATCTATCATACAGGAAACTATGAAGTAGGGAAAATTTGTACTAAAGTTTTTTTTTTTATTCTGTAAATGAAAACTTTAGGACCTTATGCCAATGTTTTTCTTCAGATTCTTATGACGTGGTGTGTGATCACCTATTCATGCATTTTGAGGTAATTTTTTCCCTGTACTGGAAAGCTCTTCGTTTCTATGCTTCTGCATTCAAAACAATTGTACTATTGTATTGTATCCATGTTACATTTTTCTGAATGACCATATTCTTAAGAAACACATAATGAAATATTTGGAAACAAAGATCATAAGGTGTTCAACTGATGATGGAGAGATGGAGAGAGAGGTAAAAAACTAAATGGGGTATAAACTTATAGGAGAATCTAGTCAAAAGGTATATAAGTGTTAATCATTCTATTGTTATTCATACTAACTTTTCACAAATTTGAAATGGCTTAAGAATATAAAGAATAAAACATAAACCATCAGACTTTTGATTATTTTAAAAATGTGTCCTTGCTGCATGGTGGCAGTGTAAGTGACAAATCTGGAAATCATGCACATGTTAACATGGCTGATCATTACTGCAATAATCCAGTTGTTGGCCTGTGTTTAATTAGGGTGATTTTGTTCTTTGGTTCCAATACTGAAGACATCCAGTGTCTGTTACCTCTCTGAAATCATGAGTACACTGTGGTAGAAGGTACTGTGGGAAATACATTAACCCCAGAAGGAGAGCTTGGGGAACCTTTCCTGCATAAGGTTGTATTGGAGCTGAAATTTGAAGTTTGTAACTTATCATACAAAGAAGCAGAAGAAGACCATCAAACATCCAATCCTTCATTTATTTTAAAAAAATCTTATGCTATAGTAAAAAATAATAGTTAAGTGAATTTATCATATAAATAACAAATGTCTACTATCTCTAAGGAAGATAAACTGTAGGTGTTGTTGTGCAAAGAGTTGTAATAAAATAGATAAATTGCTTTGAGGCTTAAGTGGAAAGGGTGCAGCTCATCAGGACACACCAGTTCTACCTATGACATGTGAGTTCAACCAAACGAAGAGGCTCAATGGGGACCCTAGATCTCAGTGTGGAATCATGACTAGATGTTACTTTCATGTGAGTATAGGAGGCTGGGACCAGGGGTCTTGCTCAAGGAACAAGGACATGATGCCACAAAAAAGGAACACAATGAGCAAAGTTCCAGTGGTTGACCAAGCAGGAGAGAAATGTCCCAATAGCACCTCTTCCTGGTTCAATTTATAGCCTCATTTCTCGCCCTTTTGAGACCCAAATATTTACAAATGATAATAAAATGACCACACTTGGATTGTAGAAAAGTTAAATCAGTGGGAAATCAACTGAAGAAGAGCAACATTGGAGGTTTGGAGACCAGGTGAGTAAGGACAATGAGCTGGGTAGTGTTAATCTAAGTGGAATGGATCATTCCAATTGGATTTATGGGCTTTTAGGGTGTAAGTAGGCCTTGATGAATCTGTTCCATAATACCACAAATTTGGTTGCATGTTTACCAGTTTCCAATTAGCTGTGACAACTTGTGATTTATCAGAAGGTTTCAAAAGGGGACATTCCCTTTTTTTCTTGACACACTTGATTCTTTCACCACTAGAAAATAAGGATCTTGCAGTACTTTGGGAAAAATGATAGATAATTAGTTTACAATATTTTTGTTGTAGTCAAATGAAATACCTAAGATAAGTACACTTTTTAACTTCCAAAATATTTGGGTAGTGTGTATATCACCTCTCAATTTCTGAACCATAATGACACACACATTTGATGATTCCATTTAAAATACTGTAGGCATGGGAACCAAACAGGGCAAAACAAAACAAGATGTTTTATAGAACCGTATTTCAAAGATGACTTTTTGCCCTATCTAAAGCAAAAAAAAAAAAAAAAGAGAGAGAGAGAGAGAGAGATATATAAATGTTTTAGAATAATGAATTATTTTTTAAATAAAATGTTCAAAATATAATTTTCAAGCTTAAAATAATGATTTATGAGAACTCTAGAGCTGGAAAATCTTCAATAACTACATTTATTATATTATGTATAGTACATGATACTCAGAATTACTAGACATAGAGGAACATTTGGTGCTCCTAGTTTTTTTGCATCTCGAATGTAAAAATGGAAGATTTTCTGTCACTCACATGCACTTGCTTACAGTGTTACATAAGTAGCTGTGCACCAAAGTAGTTTAAATGTAGAAACTTCAAAATATGTTCATGTGTTTGTGCTCATGATTTAACCAGCCCTTGCACAGAGAAATAATTCTTAACCCATGAAAAAAAACCCTGAGTATTCCTACATCAAAGGACATGAAGGACTATGATGAAAATTATTATCAAATTAGGGAACCTGGGTGGTTCAATCAGTTAAGCGTCTGCCTTCAGCTCAGGGCCTGATCCCTGAGTTCTGGGATCGAGCCCCACATCAGGCTCATCCACTGGGTGGCCTGCTTCTTCCTCTCCCACTCCCCTTGCCTGTGTTCCCTCTCTCGCTGGCTGTCTCTCTCTCTGTCAAATAAACAAAATAAAAAAAAAAAAAGAAAAAAGGAAAACGGTATATTTGGGTTAAAGTTATTTCTGTCATCATCGTTGTAGACTGAAAACAGTGATACCAAGTTCTAGAGAAAACCAGTTTATTATACTCCTATAGAATATGCCACATATTATTTCCAAATAATTTCCGAAGTGTGAGTGTAATTACTCACAGTAAAATTTTGTAACAGTATAAACATGAATGTCATTGCAATATAAAGGATAAAGCATTGTGGATGTCAAACCATCACCACAGCAGTTTGTTTTCCATAATTTTAGAAGGATTGAATATTCCTTCTATACAGAAGTTAGTCTCCAAAACAGTTCTAGTTGCCTGGTACAGCAATTCATTGGTAGATTAGTTTTCAAATTTGAGTTATGAAAATATTGCTACCACACATGTGCATGCTAGAGCTAATGATAATTACCAGTTAACATCTTAAGCAAAGCTTTGAATTGCTCAGCTTATAATTAATTTCATTTCTTATTTTTTTAAAGATGTTATTTATTTATTTGACAGAGATAGAGACAGCCAGCGAAAGAGGGAACACAAGCAGGGGGAGTGGGAGAGGAAGAAGCAGGCTCACAGCGGAGGAGCCCGATGTGGGGCTCGATCCGAGAACACTGGGATCACGCCCTGAGCCAAAGGCAGACGCTTAACGACTGAGCCACCCAGGCGCCCCTCATTTCTTAAACATTGAAGAAAGTCAAACTTTTAGGTTTTGAGCAGAATGTGTCTGGATAAACATGATTCCCTAAATTGAAACCAGGAGGTGTAAAAATCAGGTCCACTTATTGAGGTTTACTGTGTACCAGGCACTAGGTTTGACTACTTCATAGTTGGTTTTTTTTTTTTTACTTCTTTCCAACTAATATTAAAAACAAATCAGTATATATGACATACAATATTACATTCATTTTGGTATATAACATATTACTTTGATAAGTTTATATATTATTCTATTGTCACCACAACTATAGCTACCATCTGTCACCATGCAACATTATTTAAATATAATTGACTATGTTCCTTATGCTGTGCCTTTTATTCTTGTGACTTGTTCATTCTATAATTCAAAGACAGTATTCCCAACTCCCCTTCACCCATTTTGCCCATCACTCCACCTTCTCCAATCTGGTGAACATCATTTTGTTTTCTGTGTTTATAGGTCTGATTCTGCTTTTTGTGTATTTAATTGTGTTTTTACATTCCATATATGACTGAAACAATATCGTGGCTGTCTTTCTCAGTCAGACTTATTTCACTTAGCCTAATGTCCTCCGGACCCATCCACATAATCCCAAATGGCAAGATGTCTTTATTTTGTAAGGCTGAATAAAAATTCCATTGTATATCACATTCCATAATTTGTCACATTGTTTATACATTCATCGATTGATAGACAGTTTGTTTCCTTATCTTAACTGCTATGAATGATGAAGCAACAAGAAAGTGCAGATGCAAATAAATAAATAAATGAGAAAAGAAAAAGAAAAAGAAGAAGAAGAAAAAGAAAAAGAAAAAGAAAAAGAAAAAGAAAAAAAAAAAGGAAGTGCAGATACATTAATGAGATCCGGATTTCAATTCAATTGGCTATACATCCAGAAGCAGGGTTGTTGATTCAAATGGTAATTACATTTTCAAAATTTGAGAAACCTATATATTCTTTACAAGGTGGCTACACCAGTTTAAATTCCAACCAACAGTATGGAAGGGTTACCTTTTCCTCACATTCTCACCAACCCTTGTTTTTGTTGTTGTTGTTGCTGTTAATAATAGCCATTCTAATAGGTGATGTTTATTGTGGTTTTGATTTGCATTTCCCTGAATAATTAGCAATGTTGATAAATATTTTATATATCTTTGACCATTTGTTTGTCTCCTTTTGAGAAGTATCTACTCAGTTCCTTTATCATTTTTAATTTTTTTGTTTTATTATTATTATTATTATTAATTTTGCTATTGACTTGTATGAATTTCTTATATATTTTGGATATTAACCTTTTATCTAAAATGAAGTCTGTAGATATTTTCTCCCATTCCCTAGCTGAATTTTTATTTTGTTAATTGTTTCCTTTGCTGTGAAGACGACTTTTAGTTGGAAGTCACATTTGTCTACTTTAGCTTTTGTAGCTTGGACTTTTAATATTTTATCAAGAAACCTTTGCCCTGTATAATGTAGAGAAGCTTCTAGCCAAATTTTCCCTTTAAGGGATTTATGGTTTTATTTATTTTTTTAGAGATTTTACTCATTTATTTGAGACAAAGAGAGTGAGAGAGAGAGAGAGCATGAGGGGAGGAGGGTCAGAGAGAGAAAGGCAGACTCCCTACTGCGCAGGGATCCCAATGTGGGACTTGATCCTGGGACTCCAGGATCATGACCTGAGCTGAAGGCAGTTGCTCAACTAACTGAGCCACCCAACCACCCAAGGGGTTTATGGTTTTAGAGCATATGTTTAAGTCTTTTTTTTTTTTAGATGTAATTGACATATAACATTATGTTAGTTTCTGGTATAGAACATAATCACTCAATATTTGTATACAGTGCAAAAAGATCATCACAATAAGATTAGTTGACAAGAATTGCCATACATAGTAACAACTTCCCCCCCAGTAATCTTAATTTTTATTGTATTCACTTTTTGAAAGTCCCTTAGGCAAGAAAAAAAAAAGAAAAAAAGAAACAAGAAAAGGAAATAAACATTACAAAAATAACTGTTATTCATCATTTAGTAAGTATGTTTCTGACCAGAGTGTCCTGTAATATACTTTCAGATTTTTCTCAATGAACGCCTTCTTTTTTTAACTGTGACACTAACTTAATCACTTTTTGTTGCTTTTTTCTTTCCCCTGCAATTATTATATATGCTATTATTGTACTTTTTATTAGTGTTTGATTTCACTCTTTTTCTATTTCCAATTTTTTTCTATTGATGGGAACTTTTAAGATCTACTATCTGAAAGTAACTTTCGAACATGCAATACTGTAATATTAATCATAGTCACCACCCATACATTGCATTTGAATGCTTTATTTTATAAGTGGAAGTTTGCACCTTTAAATCACCTTCACCCATTTCACCTTCCCTAACTCCCACTTTTGGTAGCAACCCAAAGGGTCTATGTAACTTTGGGATTGCATTTTTTTAAAGATTTTATTTATTTATTTATTTGTGTGAGAGAGAGATAGCAAGAGAGAGTATGAGCAAAGGTGGGGGAGTGGGGAGAGGGCAAAGCAGACTTCCCACTGAGCAGGGAGCCCAATGTGGTACTCCATCCACAACCCTGGGATCATGACCTGAGCAGAAGTCAGACACTTAACCAACTGAGCCACCCAGACATCCCAAAAGATTACATTTTTAAAAAACTGCACATATAAGTGAGATCATTCAATATTTTCTCTTTTTGTGTGACTTATTTCACTTAGCATAAGAACCTCATGGCGTATCCGTATTGTCACACATAACAGTTTCTCTTTTTACAGGCAAATAAGACTCCATTTTATGTAGGTATGCATGTTTATATGTATGTGTGGGATTGTTGAAGTGTGTATCACAGTTTTTAAACTTAATTCATTAATCTATGAACACTTAGGTTGTTTCCATATATTAGCTATTGTAGATAATGCTGCAATAAACATGGATGTGTATATAATTTTTCAAGTTAGTGTTTCTGTTTTCTTCAGATGTATACCCAGATGTGGAATTTCTGGATCATATGGTAGTTCCATTTGGAATTTTTAAAATATCTCCCTAGTATTGTCCATGATTGCTGCCCAAATTTACATTTCTACCAACAATGCACAAGCGTCCCCTTTTCTCAATACCCTGATTAACACTTGTTATTTCTTGATTTCTTTATTATAACCATTCTCACGGGTATGAGGTGATATCTCTGGGTGTTATTGATTTGAATTTACTTGTTTATTAGTAATATTGAGAACCTTTTAATTTTACTTGTTGGCCATCAATATGTCTTCTTTGGAAAAATGTCTACTCAGATCCTCTGGCCATTTTTAAAAACAGATTGTTTGTTTTTTGTTGTTTTCGTCATTGTTTAGTTATATGAGTTCTTCAACTATTTTGGATATTAACTCCTTACCAAAACTATAATTTGCAAACATTTTCTCCCATTTAGTCAGTTAATTTTTCATTTTGTTGATATTTCCCTTTTTGTGAACAAGCTTATGAGTTTGTTGCAGTCCCAGTTATTTATTTTTCCTTTGTTACCTTTGCTCCTGCTGTCAAAGAAAAAAAAAAAAAAACACCACGACTGAGGACAAGGAGCTTACTTGCCTATTTTTTCTTCTAGGAATGGTATAATTTCAGGTCTTATATTCAAATCTTTGGTCCATTTTGAGTTAATTTTTGTGTGTATGTTTCAATATAGGGGTTAATTATTTATTTATGTATTTTTGCATATGACTGTCCAGATTTCCTAACACTGCTAATTGTGTCTCTCCTTTCCCCATTATATACTCATGGATCCTTTGTCATAAATTAATTTAATTTATATTCGTGGATTTATTTCTTGGCTCTCTGTTGTGTTCCATTGAATGTTGTGTCTGTTTTTATGTGAGTACTATATTGTTTTGATTATTGTAACTGTTATATAGTTTGAAGTCTGGGACCATTATGTCTCCAGTTTTACACTTCTTTCTCAGGATTATTTGATGATTCAGGTCCTTCTGTCATTCCATATAAATTTTAGGGTTTTTAGTTCTACTCATACAGAATTTGTCCTTCAAATATTAGTAAGGATTGCACTGATGTATAGATTGCTTTAGGTAGTGTGGGCATTTTAACAATATTAATTCTTTCAATCCATGAACATGGCATATGTTTCTATTTATTTTTTATCTTCTATTTCTTTCATAAACATCTTATACTTTTAAGTGTACAGGTGTTTCAACTGCTTGTTTAAATTTGTTCCTTGGTATTTTGTTATTTTTGATGCAATTCTAAGTGTTTTTTTTCTTTATTTCTCTTTCTGTTAGCTTTCAAGTAATATAGAACTGCAACATTTATTTCAGTATTGCTTTTATATCCTGCAAATTTATGAATTCATTTATTAGTTCTATCAGATGTTTAGTACAGTCTTTAGGGGTTTTTATGTACAATCTCATATTGTATCCTAACAGTGACTGCTTTAATTCTTCCTTACAAATTTGGACAATGTTGGCTCGTTCCTCAGTCTTGGACTTCTAATGTTGAATAAATGTAATGAGGGAGAGCATCCTTGTCTTGTTCCTAATTTTAGAGGAAAATTCTCATCTTTTCACCTCTGTATGTAATGCTAGCTGTGGTCTTGACACAGGTGGTCTTTATTATGTTGAGACATATTTCCTCTCTACCCACTTTGTTGAGTTTTTATCATAAACAGATACTGAATTTTGTCAAATGCTTTCTCTACATCTGCTGAGATGATCATCTGAATTTTATCCTTCATTTTGCTAATGTGGTTTACCACATTGATTGATTCTCAGTTCAACCAGGTCTGCTTTCTGGAATAAATCCCACCCAATCATGGTGTATGATTCTTCTGATGTATCTTTAGTGGTTCTTCTAATGTATCTTCTCATTATTGTAATAGGTTTGCTAATATCTTGTTTTAAAGTTTTGAACCTGTTTTTCAGGCATATTTGCCTACAATTTTCTTTTCTTTGTTTAAAGACTTATTTATTTACTTGAGAGAGAGAGAGGGAGAGGGAGAGAGAGAGAGAGAGAGAGAGAGAGAGAGAGAGAGACAGCAATGGGGGAGGGGTAGAGGAGGAAGGGGAGAGAATTTTCATCAGGCTCCCCACTGAATGGGGAGCCTGACACAGAGCTCAATCTCACCACCCTGCAATCATTACCTGAGCTGAAATCAAGAATCAGACACTTAACTGATTGAGCTACCCAGGAATCCCTGTAATGTTCTTTCCTTGTGGTATCTTTGTCTGGTTTTGGTATCAAGTTAATACTTTCCTCCTAAAATGAATTTGGGAGTGTTCCCTCCTCTTTTATATTTCGGAGGCTTTGAGAAGGATTGGTATTCTTCTTTAAGTGTTTGGTAGAATTCACCAGGAAAGCTTTTCGATCTGGAATTTGTTAATTGGGAAGTTTTGATTACTGATTCAATGTCCATATTCATAATTATTCTGTTCAAATTTTCTATTTCTTTTTTAATTAATTTTTGATACTGTGTAGTTTATTTTTTGTAGTATCCAGTTTTTATTTAAATGCCAGTTAGTTAACATACAGTGTAATATTAGTTTCAGGGGAATATTTAGTGATTCACTGATTATATACAACACCTAGTGCTCTATTTTTTTAAACTTATATTTAAATTCCAGGTGACATACAGTATAATATACTTCCATACAACTGCTGGTGCTCATCATAAGTGCAGTCCTTAATCCCCATCACCTATTTAACCTATGCACCCCTTCCTCTTGATAATAATCAGTTTTCCCTCTATAGTTACGAGACTGTTTCTTGGTTTGCCTCTCTTTCTTTTTTCCCCTATGATTGCTTTGTTTCTAAAATTCTACATATGAGTGAAATCATATGGTATTTTTCTCTCTCTGACTTATTTTGCTTAGCATAATATTCTCTAGCTCCATCATGACATTACAAATGGCAAGATTTCATTCTTCTTATGCCTGAGTAGTACTCCATTATATATATTTACATAGTGTCTTTATCCATTTATCTGTCAGTGGACACTTAGCCTACTCCCATATCTTGGCAATTGCAAATAATGCTACACTAAACATCGGAGTGCATGCATTCCTTTGAATTAGAGTTTCTGTGTGTTTGGGTAAATACCCAGTAGTGCAATTGCTGGACCATGTAGTAGTTCTATTTTCAACTTTTTGTGGAACCTCCATAATATTTTCCAGAATGGCTGCACCAGGTTGCATTCTCACCAACAGTGCACAAATGTTCCTTTTTCTCCACATCCTTGTCAACACCTGTTGTTTCTTGTATTTTTTATTGTAGCCATTCTAACAGGTGTGAGGTGATATGTCTTTATGGGTTTGATTTCCATTTCCCTGATCATCAATGATGGTAATCATCTTTTCATGTGTCTGTCAGCCATCTGCTGTCAGTCATGTCTTCTTTGGGGAAAAAAAAGTCTATTCAGCTACTCTCCTCATTTTTTAAATTGAATCATTTTTTCCCTTTTGTATGAGTTATTTGTATATTTTAGGCCTGAACCCCTTATCAGATATATCATTTATAAATATCTTCCCACATTTAGTAGGTTGTGTTTTTACTTTGTTGATTATTTCCTTGCCTGTTCAAAAACTTTTTATTATGACGTTGTCCCAATAGTTTATTTTTGCTTTTGTTTCCCTTGCCTCAGAAGACATATGTAGAAAAATATTGCTATGGCTTGTATCAGAGAACTTATCACCTGTTTTCTCTTCCAGTGTTGTTATGGTTTCAGGTCCCTCATCTAGCTCTTTAATCCATTTTGTGTTTATTTTTGTGTATGGTGTTAGAAAGTAGTTCAGTTTCATTCTTTTTTTTTAATTTTATTTATTTGTTTTATTATCTATTTGAGAGAGAGAGAGAAAGGGTGGGCAGAGGGAAAGGAGGAAGTAGAAACAAGCTGAGCAGGGAGCCCAATGAGAGGCTCCATCCCAGGACCCAGAGATCATGACCTAAGCTGAAGGCAGATGCTTAACCAACAGAGCTACCCAGGTGCCCCCAAAACATTTCTTTAAAAAATTAACATATAGCTGTTTAGATTTACCAGCATTGTTTATTGAAAGACTGTCTTAACCCCATTGTATATTCTTGCTTACTTTGTCATAGATTAATTGATCATAGAAATGTGCGTTTATTTATGGTCTCTACCATGTTCCATTGATCTACGTGTCTATTTTGTGCTACTTCCACATTGTTTTGAATATTGTTTTGAGCAGCTTTGTAGTATATCTTGAAATCTGGAATTGTGATATCTCCATCTTTCTTCTTCTTTCCCAGGATTGCTTTGGATCTTTGATGTTTTCTGAGGTTCCATGCAAATTTTAGTATTATATGTTCTAGTTTTGTAAAACTGCTATTGGTATTTTGATAGCAATTGCTTCAATCTGTTGATTGTTTTGGTTATTATGGACATTTTGACAATATTAATTTTTCCAATCCATGAGCATGGAATATCTTTTCATGTGTGTGTGTGTGTGTGTGTGTGTGTGTGTGATCTTCAATGTATTTCATCAGTTATTTTATAATTTTCAGAGAATAGGGATCATAACATGAGCCAAAGGCAGCCGCTTACTGAATGAGCCACTCAGGCATCCCAATGAACTATCTTTTTAAGGTATTACTGTATGTTGTTTCCTAATATTTTGTTGTGGATTTTTGCATCTATGTTCATCAGGGTTATTGGCCTGCAGTGTGTGTGTGTGTGTGTGTGTGTGTGTGTGTGTGTGTGGCATTTGATTTTGGTATCAGGATAGTGATGACTTTCTAGAATGTGTTTGTAAGCTTTCCTTCCTCTTATATTTTTGGAATATTTTCCTAAGAATAGGTTTTAACTTCACTTTAAATGTTTGGTAGAATTCACTAGTGGATCCTTCTGGTCCTGGACAATTACTTTTTGGTAGTTGTTGATTACCAATTGAATTTCATTACTTTTATTTCTTTTTAAAAATATTTTATTTATCCATTTATCAGAGAGAGAGAGTGGGAGAGAGAGAGAGAGCTGGGGAAGTAGCCGGCAGAGGGAGAAGCAGGCTTCCTGCTGAACAAGGATCCCAATGCAGGACTCAATCCCAAGACCCTGTGATCATGACCTTAGCTAAAGGAAGATTCTTTATCAACTGAGCCAACCAGACATCCTTCATTTATTTTATTTTATTATTTTATTTTTGTTTGTTTCATGTTTTAATTTAAGTTCTTGTTAGTTAACATATAGTGTAATATTGGTTTCTGGAGTGGAATTCAGTGATTCATCACTTCTTACAACACCCAGTGGTCATTACAACAAGTGCCCTCTTTAATACCCGTCACCCATCTGGCCCTTCCCATGCCCACCTCCCTCCATCACCCCTCAGTTTGTTCTCTATAGAGTGTATTATGCTAAGCAAAATAAGTCAGTCAAAGAAAGACAAATAGCATATGATTTCACTCATATGTGGAATCCAAGAAACAAAATAGATGAACACAGAGGAAAGAAAAAAAAACAGAGAGGAAAACCATGAAATGTAGTTTAGTTTTACCTGTGTTTGAACATTTCACAAAGTGAGTTATGCAGCATGCACTCTTTCTGTCACTGGTTTCACTCTTTTTCTTTGAGATTCATGCATGTTTTTCCACATAGATTCAGTTCACTATTTTCCCATTGTCATAGAGTATAAATGTATTCATATTACTATTAATATTTTGTTGAAACTTGTGGTGATTTTTAATATTGTTTCCACAAGCTTTCTTGGACATAATTGTCCAAAGTAATTTTATTACACACTCCACTATCAGTGTATCAGAGTCTCTGTGTGTGAGTGTGTAAATATTCCAAGTGTTCTAAGGTTCTCACTATTATTTCCTGAAATAAATCCTATCTTCTTAAAGCTGTTGTAGCTGTTTTTTTGTTCTATAACTTTGTTGTATTTAGTTTACTAAGTTTTTTGATTAGGATATTCATGAGGGAATATATTACATATAATATACATATACTATATATAATACACATATATTATACATATATATTAAATATATTCTCTAGTACATTTATTGCTTGATTCTGATGTCAAATTAATAACTTCACAAAGCACTTTATTGATCCTCATTTTTCTTTTTTTTTTCTATGTAGAATGTAACTTTCCTTTTTTAAATTTAAATTCAAATTCAATTAGCAATTTCAATTACTTCTAATCAGTCTATTCAGAATTTCTGTTCCTTCCTAGTTTAGTAATGGAACATTGCAATTTATCCATTTCTTATACATTGTCCAGTATGTTGCCATATAATTTTTCATAGTATTCTTTTATAAGACGTTATACCTCTGTGGTATCAGTTGTTATTTCTCTTCATGTTTGATATTATTTATTTGGACCCTTTATTTGTAGTTGCCTTGATGAGTCTGGTTAAGGGCTGTCAATTTCGTTTATTTTTATTGAACCTACTGGCCGTGATCATATTTTTATAGAATCTACTGTTGGTTTCAATCATTTTTTTCCTATTTTGTTTTTAGTCTCTACATTATTTATTTTTGCTCTGATCCTCATTATTCCCCTACTTCTACTCACCTCGGGCTTTGTTTGTTCTTCCTTTTCTAGTTCCTTTAGGTGTAAGATTAGATTGTTTATTTGATTTTTTTATTGCTGTTCTTTATTTTTTTAATTTTTAATTATGTTCAGTTGGCCTGCATATATTACATCTTTTGTTTTTGATGTAGTGTACAATGATGCATTAGTTGCAAATAACGCCCATTGTTCATCACCAAACATACATTTCTTAATAGTCATCACCCAGCTACCCCATTCTTCCACTTCCCACTCTTCTGTAACTCTCAGCTTGGCTTCCTGAGGCAAGAGACCCTTATGGTTTGGCTCTTACTCTGATTTCTTCCCATTCAGTTTTTCTCCCTACCCCTGTGGTCTTCCTCGCTATTCCTTATGTTCCACATGTTAGTGAAACCATATGATAATTGTCTTTCTCTGCTTAACTTACCTCAGCATAATCTGCTCCAGTTCCATCCATGTCGATGCAAATGGTAGGTATTCATCTTTCCTGAAGGCTGAGTAATATTCCAGTGTGTGTGTGTGTGTGTGTGTGTATGTGTGTGTATATATATATATATATATATATATATATATATATCTCACATCTTCTTTATTCACCCATATGTTGAAGGTCATCCCAGCTCTTTCCAAAGTTTGGATATTGTGGACAATGCTGTTATAACACTGGAGTGCATGTGTCCCTTCTTTTCACTACAGGTATATCTTTGTGGTAAATAGCAAGTAGTGCAATTGCTGGGTGGTACAGTAGCTCTATTTTTAATGTCTTGAGGAAGCTCCATACTGTTTTCCAGAGGTGCTGTACCAGCTTGCATTCCCACCAACAGTGTAAGAGGGTCCTCCTTTCTCCACATCCTTGCCAACACTTGTTGTGTTTCATCTTATCAATTTTAGCCATTCTAAGTGGTGTAAAGTGGTATCTCATTGTGGTTTTGATTTGTTTTTCCCTAATAGTGATGTGGAACATTTTCTCATGTGTCAGTAAGAAATTATGTCTTCTTTGGAGAAGTATCTGTTCACGTCTTCTGCCCATTTCTCAACTGGATCATTTCTTTTTTGAGAGTGGAGTTTGAGAAGTTCTTTATAGATCTTGGATACCAGCCCTTTATCCATAATGTCATTTGAAAATATTTTCTCTCATTCCATGGGCTGCCTTTTAGTTTTGTTGACTGTTTCCTTTGCTGTGCAGAAGCTTTTTATCTTGATGAAGTCCCGCAAGTTCCTTTTTTGGCTTTTTTTTTCCTCTTGCCTTTGGAGATGTGTCTTGAAGGAAGTTACTGTAGCCAATGTCAAAGAGGTTGCCCCCTATGTTCTCCTATAGGATTTTGATTGATTCCTCTCTCACATTGAAGTCTTTCATCCATTCTGAGTTTATCTTTGTCTATGGTGTAAGGGAATGGTCCTGTTTCATTCCTGTATATGTGAATGTCCAATAATCCCAGCCCCACTTATTGAAGAGACTGTCTTTTTTCAATTGGATATTTTTCCAATTTTGTCAAAGATTAGTCGACCACAGAGGTGAGGGCCCATTTCTGGAGTCTCTATTCTGTTCCATTAGTCCGTGTATCTGTTTTTGTGCCAGTACCGTGCTGTCTTGATGGTCACAGCTTTGTAATACAGCTTAAAGACAGGCATTGTGATGACCCCAGCTTTGGTTTTCTTTTTCAACATTCTCTTGGCAATTCAGTGTCTTTTCTGGTTGCATACTTATTTTGGATGATTTATTCCAGCTCTTTGAACAATGCCAATGGTATTTTAATAGGGATTATATTGGATGTAAATTGCTCTGGACAGGATATATATTTTAACAATGTTTATTCTTCCAATGAGCATGAAATGTTTTTCCATTTTTTTGTGTCTTCCTCAATTTCTTTCATACATGTTCTATGGTTTCTAGAGTATAGATCCTTTACCTCTTTAGTTAGTTTAATTCCTAGGTATCTTATGATTTTTATTGTTATTGTAAATGGAATAGATTCTTTAATTTCTGATTCTTCAGTTACATTGTTAGTGTGTAGAAAAGCAACTGATGTCTGTACATTGATTTTGTAACCTGCCACATTTCTGAATTGCTGTCTGAATTATAGTAATTTGGGGGTGGAGTCTTTTGGGGTTTCCACATAAACTATCATGTCATCTGTGAGGAGGGAGAGTTTGACTTATTTATTTCTTTTTGTTGTGTGATAGCTGAGGCTAGGGCTTCTAGTACTATGTGGAACAAGAGTGGTAAGAGTCGGCATCCCTGATGTTTACCTGATCTTAAGGGAAAAGCTCTCAGCTTTTCTCCATTGATAATGATATTCAGTGTGGGCTTCCCATACATTATTTTTCTGATATTGAGGAATGCGCCCACTATCCCTATACTCTGAAGAGTTTTAATCAGGAATGGATGTTGTATTTTGTCAAAAGCTTTTTCTGCATCAATTGGGACGATCATATGGTTCTTGTCTTTTCTTTTATTTCTGGACCCTACCATGTTCCTTGATTTGTGAATGTAAAACCACCCTTGAATCACAGGCATAAAACCCACTTGATCATAGTGAATAATCATTTTAATGTACTGTTGGATCCTATTAGCTAGGATCTTATTGAGTATATTGGCGTCCATGTTTATCAGGGATATTGGTCTACAATTCTCTTTGTATGGAAGGGTCTTTGCCTGGTTTTGGGATCAGGGTAATTCTGGCCTCATAGAAGGAGGGTGGAAGTTTTCCTTCTGTTTCTATTTTTTGGAATGGTTTCTGTACAATACATATTATTTCTTCTTTAAATGTTTGATAGAAATCCCCTGGGAAGCCATCTGGCCCTGGACTCTTGTTTTGGGGGAGGTTTTTGATGACTGCCTCAATTTCATTAGTGGTAATTGGCCAATTCAGATTGTCTATTTCTTCCTGTTTCTGTCTTGGTAGTTCGTAAGTTTCCAGGAAGGCATCCATTTCTTCCAGGTTGCTTAATTTGTTGGCATATAGTTGCTGGTAATAATTTCTAATAATTGTTTCTATTTCCTAGGTGTTAGTCATGATCTCTCCACTTTCATTCATGATATTATTAATTTGTGTCCTTTCTTTTTTCTTCTAGATAAGTCTGGTCAGAGGTTTATTGATCTTATTAATTCTTTCAAAGTATCAGCTTCTATTTTCATTGATCTGTTCTACTGTTTTTCTGGTTTCTATTTCATTGATCTCTGCTCTAAGCTTTATTATTTCTCTTCTCCTGCTTGCTTTAGGCTTTATTTGCTGTTCTTTCCCCAGCTCCTTTAGGTGTTGTGTTAGCATGTGCATTTGGGATTCTTCTAATTTTTTGAAAGAGGCTTGGATGGCAATGTGTATTCCGCTTTGGACCACCTTTGTAGTATCTCATAGGTTTTGGACTGATGTGTTTTTGTTCTCACTGCTTTCCTTGAAATGTTTATGTTCTTCTTTAATTTCCTGGTTAACTCATTCGTTCTTTAGCAGGATGGTCTTTAACTTCCAAGTGTTTGAATTCCTTCCATTTTTTTCTTGTGATTGAGTTCTAGTTTCAAGGCATTGTGGTCTGATATCATGGAGGAAATAATCTCAATCTTTTGGTCTTGGTCAAGACCTAATTTGTGACCCACTATGTGGTCTATTTTGGAGAAAGTTCTGTGTGTACTCGAGAAGAATGAGTATTCTGTTGTTTCAGGGTCAAATGTTCTGTATGTATCTATAAAGTCCATCTGGTCCAACGTGTCATTCAACGTTCTTGTTTCTTTATTGATCTTCTGTTTAGATGATCTGTCCGGTGCTGAGAGTGGAGTGTTAAAATCTCCTACTATTAGTGCATTATTGTCGATCTGATTCTTTATTTTGGTTAACACCTGGATTATGTAGTTGACTGCTCCCATGTTGGGGGTATAGATATTTACAATTCTTAGATTTTCTTGTTAGATAGACCCTTGATAAATAATATATTGTCCCTGTGGGTCTGTTATTACTGTCTTTGATTTAAATTCTAATTTGTCTGATATAAAAATTGCTACTCCAGCTTTCTTTTGAGGTCCATTGGCATGAAAAATGATTCTCCATCCCCTCATTTTCATTCTGGAGGTGACTTTCGGTTCAGAATGAGTCTCTTGTAGACAGCATGTGGATGGGTCCTGTCTTTGTATCCAACCTGCAACACTGTGCTGTTTCATGGGAACACTTAGGCTCTTCACGTTGAGGCTTACTACTGAAAGATATGTGTTTATTGCCATCCTCTTGTCTGTACAGTCCCTGTTTCTGTCGATTGTCCCTGTAAATTTCTTTTTTTTAAGATTTTATTTATTTATTTGAGAGAGAGAGAGAGACAGCGAGTGAGAGAGGGAACACAAGCAGGGGCAGTGGGAGAGGAAGCATCAGGGTCCCAACATAGGAGCCCGATGTGGGGCTTGATCTCAGGACTTGGATCACGCCCTGAGCCAAAGGCAGACATTTAACAACTGATCCACCCAGGCACCCCTGTGAATTTCTGTTCCATATGTCTCTTGGGGTCTTTCTTCTTTTATCTCTCCATCATTATGAATGACAGCCTTGCCAGATAAAGTATTCTTGGCTGGGTATACCTTGAATATGTCTTGCCAGCCCTTTCTGGGACAGCTCTGACATTATTCTGATGCTCCTCCCTCTGTACATAAGGAATCCCTTCCCCTTAGGATGGCTTCCTTTTTTCTAACATTTGCGAGTTTTTCTATTTCATACTGGGGTATTGGTCTGCTCTTCTTGATTTTGGGAGGGGCCTTTCTGCCTCTAGGACATGAATGCTTGTTTCCTTCCCCAGATTAGGAACATTCTCAGATTTGATTTGTTCAAATATATCTTCTTTTTTATTTTTTTAATAATATTTATTTTGTTATATTAGTCACCATACAGTACATCCCCAGTTCTTGATGCAATGTTCCATGATTCATTACTTCCATATAACACCCAGTGTACCATGCAACATGTGCCTTCCTTAATACCCATCACCAGCCTATCCCAATCCCCCACCCCCCTACCCTCTGAAGCCCTCAGTTTGTTTCCCAGAGTCCACAGTCTCTCATGGTTCATTTCCCCATCTGTTTACCCCGCCTTCATTCTTCCCTTCCTTCTCCTACCAATCTTCCTATTTCTTATGTTCCATAAATGAGTGAAACCATATGATAATTGTCTTTCTCTGCTTGACTTATCTCAAATATATCTTCTAGTCCTCTTTGTCTCTCCACCCTCTCAGGGATCCCAATGATTCTGACATTGGAACATTTCATGGTGTCATTGGTTTCTCTTCAGTCTTTTTTGGGGGGAGATTTTAAGCTGTTTGTCCCAAGCCTCCTCCTATTCCTTCCTCTCTATTACTTTATCTTCTAGATCACTAATTTGTTCTTTTGTCACATTTACCCTAGTGTTAGAGAATCTAGTTCAGACTGCATCTCATTCATAACATTTTTAAGATTGGCCTGATTAGGGACACCTGGGTGGCTCAGTCATTAAGCATCTGCCTTTGGCTCAGTGCATGATCAAAGGGTCCTGGGATTGAGCCCTGCATTGGGCTCCCTGCTCTGCTGGGAGCCTGCTTCTTCCTCTCCCACTCCCCCTGCTTGTGTTCCCTCTCTCGCTGGCTGTCTCTCTGTCTCTCTGTCTCTCTCCCAGGCGCCCCTATCTCTCTCTCTTTTTGTCAAATAAATAAGTAAAATCTTTTTTTAAAAATTGGCCTGATTAGCTCTCACTTCTGCTCTTAAGGATTCTATATTTCTGTTAACATTTTTCTCAAGTCTAGCTATTGTTTTCATAATTGTTACCCTGAAGTCTATTTCTGACATCTTGGTTATATCCATATCCATTAGGTTTGCAGGAGAGGCCATTGTCTCTGGTTCTTTCCTTTGTTGGGAGTTCCTCCTCCTAGTCATTATGTTTAGGGGTGGTTGAGGGAATGTACAAATTTGAAAATATCAACCACAATCCTGGCAAGGAGCACCTTGGGAACATTCTGAGTGTTCGGGAGCCACCACCAAAAAAAAACCCAGCCAAAATGAACCCCAAGAACAAGATTTATAATGTTAAAAAAAAAGTGGGGTGATGGGATGGAGGGCTATAATGTCTCAATGTGGGTGAGGTAGGGTGTTTCAGTTCTTCCTGGGTGTATTTTGTTCTCTTTGTTAGAGTACACTACTTTCCAGAGTTACAGGGATATTAAAACTGGTATATATATAAAGGTAATATTAAATAGGGAAAAAAGGACTACATTGAACCATATATCTATTTAAAAATATATATAGGTGTGGAAATGTACAAATTAAAAAGCTACTATGAAATATGTCATATTAAATATCTAGTCAAAATGAGAAAAAGGCATAAAGAAAAAACAGAGAAGAAACATGAGAAAGGATCAAAAGGAAAAAAAAGAAAAAAAAATATATATATATATATATATATATATATATATATATATATTTTACATNNNAATAAATAAGTAAAATCTTTAAAAAAAAAAAAAGGAAAAGGAAAAATATATAGGTGTGAAAGAGTACAAGTTAAAAAGTTACTATGGAATATGTTGTATTAAACACCTAGTTGAAATGATAAGTAGGTAAAAAAAAAAAAGAAGAGACACAAGAATTAAAAAAAATAATAAGTTCTGAAATACACAGGCTGTGAGGCAACACCAGGAGCTCAATATACTATATTCCCCTGGTGTTGGGGTTTTACAGTTTTATGGGGTCCCTCAGGTTTTCATCCTTTTGTTCTTCCAGTTCCTCTTCTGGGGGAGGGGACTTCCATGTTCTTGTTTCTCAGGCAACCCTTCTTGGGCCGAGTTGCCTGCCCCCTATCAGGGGGCTGGGGTCCTTGAAACCACTTTTTAGGCTTTTATTCTTTGGTGGCTTTTTGTGCCTTTTCAGAGGGTCACAGCCAAGGATAATGTCCACTCCCAGACCTCCGCCCCTGAGAGAAGCCAGTCTGGTCTTCTCTGAACCCTCCAGAACACACAGTCTCCAAATCTGTAAGTGCTGCTGAAAACCATAGCATGCACACCCCCAGTGATCCTTTCAGTGGTGGACTCAGGCCCCAGCTTGTCTCTGCCCCCTGTACCTCCAAATTCCCCAGCAATCCCGGTCTGGACAGGCATGAGAATGGCCACAGCTGCCCATTCCCTGCACCCTCCCACCCTGACCATGGGCACAGGTCCTGGGATTTGCCCCTTAAGCTCCTGGATTCTGTTTGAGCGCTGTTATTAGGCCCTTACCCTCCAGCTGCCATCTCTCTGCAAGCTATCGCTGTTCCCCCAGTGCAGGTGGCTTTTTCAATGGGGTATTTACATTACTTTCCAATGGCTAGCTTCTGGTTGTTCCCTCCCCCTTCTGTTTATCCTCCAATATCAGTCCATGCAATCACAACTCCAACCTTTGTACCTCTCCACTGATGATCCTCTGTCCCTGAAAAGATTTAGACGTATAATTTTAGATGTCAGGCTGATTTCATGGGTGTTCAGATGGGCTTGGTAGATATCCAGCTAAATTCAGGGGACTAGTTGAAATGGAGTCCCCTACTCCTCTGCCATCTTGCCAACTAGTCAAAACTGGAGTTTTGACAGAGAGTGCATTGAATGTATACATAGCTTTGGGTAATATAGACATTTTAACAAAATTCTTCTGATGAATGAACATAGGATATATTACCATCTGTGTCTTCTTCAGTTTCTCTTGTCACAGATTTTATCATGTAGATATTCCACTTACCTGATTAAATATAATCCTAAGTTTTATATTGTTTTTGATGCTATTGTGGATGGAGAATTATTTTCTTTTTCAGACATTTCATTGTTAGTGTACAGAAACACATCAGATTTCTTTATATTGATTTTATATTCTGCAGGTTTAATGAATTTTTTATTACATCCGATGGTGTTTTGGGTGAATCTTCAGGATTTTTCATACATAAATTTTTATTATCTGCAAACAAGGACAATTTTATTTACTCCTTTCTGATTTGGATGGCTTTAATTTCTTTGTCAGTCTAATTGCTCTAGCTAGGACTTCTAGTACTATGTTGAATAAAAGTGGTGAAAGTGAACACTTGTCTTGTTTCTGATCTTGGAGGAAAAACTTCCATTTTTTTTACCATTGGCTATAATGTTATCTGTGGGTTTGCAAAATATGGCCTCTATGGTGTTGAGGTATTTCCCTTCTATAACCAACTGTTTAGGGTTTTACTCAGAAAAGGTTGTTGTAATTTCTCATCTACTTCTATCCTGAAAAATTGATATGATTTTATCATGTTAAACTTTCTATTAAAATGGTGCATAATATGCATTGGTTTTTCTATATTAAAAGATCCTTGTATTATTCCAGGGATACACCTCACTTATATATAATCCTTTTAATGTGTTTCTGATTTTGGTATACGTATAAGCATAATATATTATATTAGTATATTATATAAGCTGAATTCTAATGTTTATCATTTGTTTGGCAGGTATATTCCTCAGAAATGTCAATCTATACATTTCTTAATGCCAGCCTCATAAAATGAGTCTAAAAGTGTTCTATCTCCTTCATTTTTTTGTATTTTTTGAGGTTTGACATTAATTATTCCTAAATATTTAATAATTTTCACCAGTGAAGCCATCTTATCCTGGTTTTCTGTTTTGTTTTGTTTTGCTTTCTGTGTTGAGAGGTTACTCATTACTGATTCAAGTTCCTTACTCAATATTGGTCTATTTATATTTTCTATTTCTTTTTTTATTATTTATTTCTAATTTAGTCTTGATAGGTTGTATATTCCTAGGCATTTATCCATTTATCTAGGTTATACAATTTGTTGACATATAATTGTTCTTATATGAACATACATACTCATGATTCCATGTGTATCTGTATTATGAGTACTGCCTCCTTCGTTTTCATTTCTGATTTTATTTACTTGTGTTTTTTTTATTCTCATTAAAGGTTTGTCAGTTTTGTACACTTTTTGAAACACTGATTTGCTTTATTGAATTTTTCTAATATTTTCCTTGTCCCTAATTTATTTCTACTCTGATATCTGTTATTTTTTTCCCATCTGCTGATTTTAGCACAGTTTTTTTTCTTTTTATAGATCTTCAAGATATAAAGTTATGTGAGATCTTTCTATTTTTTAGAAAATGTGCTTGTCACTATAAATTCCTTTCTTAAAACTCTTTTACAGTATCACATAAGTTTTGGTATGTTGTTTCCATGTTCATTTGTGCAGAGTTTTTTGTTTTTGTTTTTCCTTGCATTTGATTTCTTCCTGTACCCCATTATTTGTCAGGAGTGTTTTGTTTAATTTTTACATATTTTCAGCTTTCCAGCTTTTCACTTTTTGATTTCTTGCTTCATACCATTGTGCTTGGGGGGAAAATGATATAATCAGTTTTCTTAAGTTTATTAAGATTTGTTTTGTGTACTATTATATGGTCTATCCTGAAGAATGTTATGTATACACTTGAGAAGAATGTGTATTCTGTTTCCGTTCAATGGAATGTTCTGTAAATATCTGTTAGGTCCATTTGATCTAATATTTGGTTCTCATCCATCATTTTCTTGCTGAATTTTTGCCTGGAGGATCCATTCATTTCTTAAATGGTCTGTTGCTCCTTATTTCTCTCTTCTGATCTGTCAGTATTTGCTTAAATTATTTAGTTGCTCCTAAATTGGTTGTCTATATATTTAAAATTATATCTCTTCTTGATGAATTGACCTCTTTATCATTATATAATGATTTCTTCTCTTGTTATTGTTTTCGCTCTAAAGTTGACTTGTCTCATATAGCTATCCCCACTTTCTTTTAGTTTCCAAATGTATGGAATATCTTTTTCCATCCCTTCACATCCTTCATATGTGCCTGTAAAAGCAAAGTGAGTCTCTTGTAGGCAGCTTATAGTTGTGTCTTGTTTTTTATCTACCCAGGCACTGCATGCCTTTTGATTGGTGAATTAAATCTATTTACATTAGTGCTATTGTTATGTGAGGAATTACTAATGATGTATTTAAATTGCTATCTGGGTTTAGTTTTTTTGTTTGTTTGTTTGTTTGTTTGAGTTTTTATTTCAATTCCAGTTAGTTAACATACAGTGTAATATTAGTTTCAGGTGTACAGTTTAGTAATTCAATACTTCCATGCAACACCTGGTGATCATCACAAGTGCCCTCCTCAATCCCCAAAACCTGTTTAACCCATTCCTCCACCTGCCTCCCCTCTGGTAACCATGACTTTGTTTTCTATACAAGAATTTGTTTCTAGTTTTCTCTCTATTTTTTTCACTTTTTTTCACTTATATTTGTTATGTTTCTTAAATTCCACATGAGTGAAATCATATGGTATTTGCCTTTCTCTGACTGACTTATTTCATTTAGCATAATACATTCAAGTTCCATCCATGTCACTGCAAATTGAAGATTTCGTTCTTTTTTATGGTTTATGGCTAAGTAACTT
Source organism: Ursus maritimus (assembly GCF_017311325.1). NCBI lineage: Eukaryota > Metazoa > Chordata > Mammalia > Carnivora > Ursidae > Ursus > Ursus maritimus. The sequence continues at coordinate 81,567,705 of NW_024426663.1, read as the reverse complement.
GTGTATATGTGTATTTATATATATATATATATATATATATATATATATATTCTTTATCCATTCATCAGTTGATAGACATTTGGACTTGTTCCAAAGTTTGGCTATTATTGATAATGCTGTTATAAACCTGGGGATGCATGTATCCCTTTGAATCAGTATTTTTATATCCTCTGGGTACAAACCTGGTAGTGAAACTGATGGATCATAGGGGAGTTCAATTTCTAACTTTTTGAGGAAATTCCATACTGTTTTCCAGAGTGGCTGCACCAGTTTGCATTCCAACAACATTGCAAGAGGGCCCCCCTTCATCAGCATCCTTGCCAACAGCTGTTGTTTCCTGTGGTGTTAATTTTAGCCATTCTGACTGGTATGAGGTGATATCTCCTTGTAATTTTCACTTGTAGTCCCCTGATGATGAGTGATAGTCAGCATTTTTCATGTGTCTTTTTACCATCTGGATGTCTTCTTTGGAAAAATACCTATTTATGTCTCCTGCCCATTGGATTATTTATTTCTTGGGTGTGGAGTTTTATAAGTTCTTTATATATAGTTCTTTATTTATTAGAAAGAACCTTATTTATATATTCTTTACATATACATATATGTATATACATGTATACATATATGTATCTTTTAACTTTTTAACTCAAGTTTTTATTTAAATTTCAGTTAGTGAACATACAGTGTAATATTAGTGTCAGGTGTAGAATTTAGTTATTTCAACACTTCCATACAACACCCAGTGCTCATCATAACATGTGCACACTTCTTAATCCCCAACACCTATTTAACTCATCCACCCACCCACTTCCCCTATAGCAAGCATCAGTTTGTTCTCTATAATTAAGAATGTGTTTCTTGGTTTGCCTCTCTCCCTGTCTTTGTTTGTTTGTTTTGTTTTGTTTGTTGTTTTTTTCGTACACTTGTTTGTTTTGTTTCTTAAGTTCCACATATGAGTGAAATCATGCCATTTGTCTTTCTCTGACTGACTTATTTTGCTTAAGTTGATGTTTTTTGATCATGTAAGGGTGTATTTATATTATTTTACATGTGGCTGTCCAGTTTTCCCAGTACCATTAACAGAAGAGACTCTCCTTTCCCCTTTGTGTATTATGGGTATTGTGTTCTTACCAAAATTAGTTGTTTATATATGCTTGCATTTATTTATAGGATCTCTACTCTTTTTTAGTGGTCTGTTTTATTTCCAATATTTTCATACTTGTACCATCCTATTTTGATTAGTACAATTTTGTAATATAATTTGAATTCAAGAAGCATGATACCTTTTATCTGTTCTTCTTTATCAGGAGGACATTGACTATTCAGGATCTCTTGTGGTTCCGTTAAAGTTTTAGATTTTTCTCACCCATTATATAAACTGTCATTGAAATTTTGACAAAGATTGCATTGAATTTATGGAGAGATTTCAATAGTATGGACATATTAACCCTATTAATTCACTCAATCTATGAACATGGGATATCATTCCAAGTATTCATATCTTCTTCAATTTCTTTCAGTTAATGTGCTGTAAGTCTCAGTGTACAGGTCTTTCAACCCTTGAGTTAAATATGTTCCTAAGTGTTTATCCTATTAGGGTTGCTTCTTGATTTCCATTTCTGGTAGATCATTGTTAGTATAAAGATATACAACAGTTTTTGTTCATTTTCTATCATGTAACCTTACTAAATTTGGTTAAAACTAACAGGCTGTTTTTTTTTCTTTGTTTTGTTTTTGTTTTGTTTTGTTTTTGTAGAGTATCTAGGATTTTCTACACATAGAATTTTGTCATCTGCATGCAGAGATAATTTTATACCTTCCTTTCTGATTTGCATGTTTTTTTACACCTTTTCTTATCTGATTTTTCTTTTTAGTATTTTAGTACAATGCTATATATAAGTGAGAATAAATGACCTTCCCATGTTCAAAATGTGAAAAAAAAAAAGCTTTTAGGTTTTCTCTATTGATTATGATTTCAGTTATTGGCTTTCCATAAATGGTCTTTATGGTGTTGAGGATTTTATTTTTGGTATCTTTTTTGTAGAACATTTTTATCATGAATGGACTTTGAATTTTGTCAAATACATTGTCTGCATTTAATCAAATAACCATATGGTTTTTATTTTTATTTCTTAATGTAGTTTGCCTCATTGTTTTATTTGCACATATTAAATCAACCTTGTATCCCAAGGATAAATCCCCCTAGTTCTTGGTTTATAATTTCTTTTTCATGGTTGTTGAATTCAGGTTGTTAGAATTTTATTCAGAAGTTTTGCATCTATGTTGTTTAGACATATTGGCCAGTATTTTTCTCTTTCTGTGGTGTTATTTTGTTTTGTTTTGTTTATTATTACAATTACCCTGGTTTCATAAATGATATTGAAATCATTCCTTCTACTTCTGTGTTTTAAAAGAGTTTAAGAAGGATTTGTATTAATTTTTTTCTTCAAATATTGGTAGAATTCAGCTTCAAAGCCATCTGGCCCAGAAATTTCTTTCTTAGGAGATTTATTATTATTGTTGTTGTTGTTGTTATTGTTATTATTATTATTATTATTATTATTACTATTACTTCAGTTTTCCCACTTATTATCGGTCTGTTCAAGCTTGCTACTTCTTTTTAATTCAGTATTGGTAGGTTATATGCTTCTAGGAATTTATGCATTTTTTTCTTGACAATGCAGTTTCTTCACATGGTATTGTTTAAAGTAATTCTTCATTATTCTTTTTTTTTTCCTGAAGCACATGTTGTAATAGCGCCTCTTCTTCATATTTGCTTTTTTGTAATGCAAAATATTATTTTTTTAATGTTTTTTTATTATATTATGTTAGTCACCATACAGTACATCCCTGGTTTCTGATGCAAAGTTTGATGATTCATTAGTTGCGTATAACACCCAGTGCACCATGCAATATGTGCCCTCCTTACTACCCATCACCAGTCTATCCCATTCCCCCAATCCCCTCCCCTCTGAAGCCCTCAGTTTGTTTCTCAGAGTCCATGGTCTCTCATGCTTCATTCCCCCTTCTGATTACCCCCCCCTTTCTTTATCCCTTTCTTCCCCTACGGGTCTTCCTAGTTCTTATGTTCCATAGATGAGAGAAATCATATGATAATTGTCTTTCTCTGCTTGACTTATTTCACTTAGCCTTATCTCCCCCAGTGCCATCCATGTTGCAGCAAATGTTGAGAACTCGTTCTTTCTGATAGCTGAGTAATATTCCATAGTATATATGGACCACAACTTCATAATCCAGTCATCTGTTGAAGGGCATCTCGGTTCCTTCCATGATTTAGCTATTGTGGACAATGCTGCTATGAACATTGGGTGCATATGGCCCTTCTCTTCACTACATCTGTATCTTCGGGGTAAATACCCAGAAGTACAATGGCTGGGTCATAGGGTAGCTCAATTTTTAATTTTTTTAGGGACCTCCACACTGTTTTCCAGAGTGGCTGCACCAACCTGCATTCCCACCAACAATGTAGGAGGGATCCCCTTTCTCCACATCCTCTCCAGCAATTGCTGTTTCTTGCCTTGTCAATTTTTGCCATTCTAACTGGCGTAAGGTGGTATCTTAGTGTGGTTTTGATTTGAATTTCCCTGATGGCTAATGATTTTGAACATTTTTTTCATGTGTCTGATAAAGCAGGAAAAAACATCCAGTGGAAGAAAGACAGTCTCTTCAATAAATGGTGCAAAATATTATTTATTTATTTACTTTGTTTCTTAACCTTTTTTCCTTAAGAAAAAACGTTATTTATTTATTTTATGGAGAGAGACAGCATGAGTGGGAGAGAAAGAAACTCAATCAGACTCCATGGTACTGAGTGCAGAGCCATACCTATATAAATTATTCATTTATAGGTTGCTTACAAGAGACTCAATTCAGATGTAAGGACACAAAGATTGAAAGCAAGAGGAAAAAAATATATTTCATGCAAATGGAAAGTAAAGGAAGCTGAGATAACTATATATGAGATAAAATAGACTTAAACAGACTGTTCAAAGAATCAAAACAGGACTTTAAAATGATAAAAGTGTTAATCCAAAAAGAGAATAAAACACTGTATAAAATTATGTATCTAACAGAGGAGCACTTAAATATGTAAAACTAATATTAAGAGACTTAAAGTGAGAAATAAACAACAATAAAATAATAGCAAGGAACTCTAATACCTTCACTTTCATTAGTGTTTAGATAATCCACACAGAAAATTAATTAGGAAACATTCATCTTAAATGACACATTACATCAGATAGACAACATATATACAGGATATTTTTTTTAAAGATTTTTTTTATTCATTTGACAGAGAGAGAGACAGCCAGTGAGAGAGGGAACACAAGCAGGGGAGTGGGAGAGGAAGAAGCAGGCTCATAGCAGAGGAGCCTGATGTGGGGCTCGATCCCAGAATGCCAGGATCATGCCCTGAGCCGAAGGTAGACACCCAACAACTGAGCCACCCAGGCGCCCCTATACAGGACATTTTTAAAATTTTTTTATTATATTATGTTAGTCACCATACAGTACATCCCTGGTTTGTGATGTAATGTTTGATGATTCTTTAGTTGCATTTAACACCCAGAGGACATTTCATCCAAAAGCAACATACACATTTTTCTCAAGTGCACATGGAATATTTTCCAGGATAGCCCATATTTTAGGACCCAAAACAAGTCTTAAAAATTAAAAAAAAAGATTAAACTTATATCAAGTATCTTTTATGACCACATGGTATGAAACCAGAAGTCAAGTATAAAAAGAAAACTGGAAAATCCACACATACGTAGTGATGAAACAATATCTTACTGAAAAAACAATGGATCAAAGAAAAATCAATGAATAAAATAAACTGTGGCTTTAAATTAAATGGAAATACAACATACCAAAATATACGGGATAAATCCTGATCAAGTGTGATTTATTCCAAGGATTAAAAGATGGTTAATCCTCGGCAAATTGGTCAATGTGATGAACCACATTTACAAAACGAAAGATAAAAATCAAACTAATAAGCTTCTTCACAACAAAAGAAAACATCCACAAAATGAAAAGGCAAACCAACTATGGGAGAAAACATTTGCAAATTATATTTCTGGTAAGGAGTTAATATCAAAAATATATGAAGGACTTGTACAACTTTATAACCACCACCAGCATCACTACCATCATAACAACAACAAAACCCATGTAATCTGATTTAAAAATGGGCAGAAGATCTGAATAGACACCAACAGGTATATGAAAAGATGTTCAAAATCACAAATCATTATAGAAATATAAATTGATACCACTCCAAAATACCACCTCACACCTGCTAGAATGGAAAATAAAAACATAAGAATTAGCAAGTGTTGGAGAGGATGTGGAGAAAATGGAAACCTTGTGCATTGCTGGTGGAAATCTAAATTTGGGCAGCCACTATGCAAAACACTAGGGAAATTTTTTTTTAAAAAGAATCAAAATAGAACTACCATATGATCCAGCAATTCCACTTCTGGATATTTGAAGAAAACAGAAATACTATATTGAAAGATATATACATCCCCATCTTTATCACTGTATTATTTGTAATAGGCAGATATGGAAACATACTAAGTGTTCATAGATGAATACATTATTTTTTAAAGATATATATACATGCATACAATGGAGTATTATTCAGCCATAGAAAGGGAAATTGTCGTTTGTGACAACATGGATAGAACGTAATGACCTTATGAAAAGTGTAATGAGTCAGACAAAGAAAGACAATTGCCATATGATCTTACTTATATGTGGGATCTTTTAAAAGTAATATCAAAATACAGAAAGAAAATTAACTACTACCAGAGGTGCATGATAAGGAAGGTGAAATGGGTAAAGGTGATCTAAAGGCACAAACTTTCAGTTGTAAAATAAATTAAGCATTTAGACGTAATGTACAGCATAGTGACTATATTTAATCATACAGTATTACATATTTGAAATTTGCTAAGAGAGTGGATCTTGACCAATTTTCATCATGAGAAAAAAATATCATAATTATGTATGGCAATGAATCTTAACTAATATTACTGTGATGATTATTTTGCAATATATACGAATACTGGGTGATTATGTTCTATATCTGAAAATAATATAATGTCATGTGACTATTAATATCTGAAAATAATATAGTGTCATGTGACTATTATATCTAAAAAATAGACATAAACATAAGTTCTAAAGCCATAAATTTTCTAAGGAAAAACTTAGGTTAGAAGAGCCTGGACATAGTATTGGGCAAAGGTATTTTGATATAATACTAAAAGTCCAAGTGACAAGAGGTAAAACAGATGAGTGTTACATTAAAATATTCTGCACTGGAAAATAAACAATTAACATAATGAAAAGGTAACTAGGGAAGGGGAGAAGATATCTGCAGACCTCATTTTGCATAAAAGGTTAATATCCAAAATATTTAAGGAACTCATAAAACTCAAAAGCAAAATAAAACAAACAACAACAACAACAACAAAACAAAGTAAAAATGGGTAAAGGAACTGAGGAGATTTTTCTCCAAAGGAGACATACAAATGGTCACAGACATATAAAAGGTGACCAACATCACTAATCATCACGGAAATGCAAGCTGAACCCACAATATATATCACCTTTGTTTTGTTAGAATGACTATTACTAGCAAAAAAAAAAAAAAAGAGTAAGTGCTGGTTAGAATGCGGAGAGAAGGTGATCCTTGTATATTCTTGGTTGGAACTTAAACTTATACATATATTTTGGAAAACAATATGTAGGTTCTTAAAAAAATTGAAAGCATAATTATCATGTGATTCAGCAATCCCACTTCTGGGTATATATCTACATGAATTGAAATCTGGATCTCAATAAGATTTGCACTTTTTCTAAAAGATTTTATTTATTTATTTGACAGAGAGAGAAAGACAACCAGCGAAGAGAGGGAACACAAGCAGGGGGAGTGGGAGAGGAAGAAGCAGGCTCCCAGCAGAGCAGAGAGCCCGATGCACGGCTCATTCCCAGGACCCTGGGATCATGCCCTGAGCCAAAGGCAGACGCTTAATGACTGCACCACCCAAGCGCCCCAAGAGTTGCACTTTTAAAAAAGATTTATTTATTAGAGATAGGTGGAAGTGGCAGAGGGAGAAAATATCCAAGAAGACTCCTGCTGAGTGTGGAGCCCAACATGGGACTCAATCTCATTAACCATGAAATCAGAAGCTAAAACAAAAGCAAGAGTCATTTGCTTAACTAACTGAGCCCCCCAGGCACCATGACACATTCATGTTTATTGTCATATTATTCACAGTAGCCAACATATGGAAACAAATTAATGACTATTAAACAATGAATGGGTAAACAATGTGACAAAATATGGAATGCAGTATACAATGGAATATTATTCAGTCTTAAAAACATGAGGACATCTTTTTTCTTTCTTAAAAAAGGACATCTTGTCATTTTTAATTACATGGAAGAGTCTGGAGGACCTCAAAATAAATGAAATATGTCTGACTGAGAAAGACAACCTCCACATGATTTCAGCCATATGTGGAATTTAAAAACATGAATGAATAAATTAAAAGCAGAATCAGACCTACAAATACAGAAAACAAAGGCATGGTTACCAGAGGGAAGAGGGGTGGAGTGATGGGGAAAATGGGTGAAGGGGAGTGGAAGTTATAGACTTTCAGTTCTGGAATGAACAAGTCACAGGAATAAAAGACACAGCATAAGGAATATAATCAAAGATATTCTAATAGTGTTGTATGGTGAAAGATGGCAGCTACAGTTGTGGTAAGGACAGCATAACATATAAACTTATCAAATTACATTTTTACAGTAGAAACTAACATCACATTGTATTTCCACTATACTCAATTAAGAAAATAATCAGTTGTTAGAAAGAAAACAAAACAAAACAACTATGAAGTATTTAGCCCAGTGCCTAGTACACAGTAAACTGCACAAAATGAAAAAAAAAGATAAATATGTATATACGTGGCTAACATACATACATTTGTTAAATATATACCTATACACATGTATACATATATATACACATTCACATGCATGCGAGTTAATTACTCATCTAACATCTGTCTTGCATATAGAGTATAAGTCACCATTCATAAATGGAGTTAGTTAGGATTTCATAAGTGTGCCTGATTTTTACATCTTCTGACTCAGTGTATAGAACTACCTTTATCCAGACACCTTCAGCTCAAAATCTAAAGGTTGATTTTCTTTAATGTTTATCCAGTCAAATTAATTGTTAGCTGGGCAATTCAGAGCTTTGCTTAAGATGTTTGGTGTTTATCATTAGCTCTAACATACACATGTTATAGGCATGTTTTTATAACTCTGAGTTAGAACCTTTAATCTAGCAATGAATTGCTATACTACGTAACTGGAACTTCTTTGGAAACTGACCTCTATATACAGAGAATAACCAATTATTCTAATACTATGGAAAACAAATTTCAGTGATTAAGATTTGATATCAATAATGCCTTATTTTTTCCTTTACATTGCAACTTCATAGCATTTATGTTTAGAGCATGGAAGGATTACACTATAATTGAACTATAATTACTCTCTCTGGAAATCATTTGGAAACAATGAGTGGCATCTTCTATCTTTCCTCTGAAGATATACAGTATTAGTAAATAAATACTAATATAAGAAACTGGTTTTCTCTAAAACTTGGTATCACCAAGTTTTCTGTCTAGAGCAAAAATGACAGAACTAACATTAACCCAAATACACCATTTTTCACTATGGAAAGGCCCAGTTATTCCAACCAACTTGGAGTTCATACTTGTTAGCAAATATCCATTTGAACATTACTACCTAGTGCCCTCAAACAAATTATTTCACCTGTTGTGACTTAGCGTCCTTCTCTGTACAATGCAGAAAATATGAATACCTGCCCTATAGTCAACTATACTACGTTGCATACATAAAAATTTGTTGACAAGGTTGATCTAATGGTAGGTGTTCCTACCACAGTAAAATAAATGTACCAAAAAGAACAAAGAAAAAAATCATATCTTCCTTAAAGGGTTTAATAGGTTTGAATAAGTTAATATACTTAGCAACATTATAACAACGACTGGTACATAGTGTAAAATAAATAAAATATGTATTAAATAGTTAAAGTGAAATATTTGTTAAAAACAAACAAACAAAAGCAATGCAAGCTTCTCTATCTAATTCATATTGGTTTATGAATACATTTGTAATAATTCCAATCATAGTCCTTAGTGACCTTCAGAGGATGCAGGAACGCTGAGGGCTGGTTTTCATGGGTTAAAAATAATGTCTTTGGCCAAATGCTAGTGGCATCATGAGCACAAGCACAAACATGTGAACACATTCTGAAATCTGCACATTTTAAACTACTTCAGTGCACAGCTACTAATATGGCACTGTAAGCAAGTGCACTTGAGTACCAGAAAATCTTCATTTGTTGCTTTATTCTAGATACAAAACTTGGAGCAACAACTATTCTTTCATGTCTATTAATTCTGAGTATAATGTACTATATATAATTTGATTAAGAATTTCCCAATTGCACAGTTCTTGTAAATCTTTTCTAGTACAGGCTATAGAAAATTGTATTTTAAATATTTTTCAAAGATTTTATTTATTATTTATTTATTTGGGGTTATTTATTTGTTTATCAGAGAAAGATAGCACAAGCCGGGGGGGGGGGGAGAGTGGCAGAAGGAGAGGGAGAAGCAGGCTCTCTGCTAAGCAGGGAGCCCGATGCGGGGCTCAATTCCAGGACCCTGGGATCATGACCTGAGACAAAGGAAGATGCTTAACCGACTGAGCCACCCAGGCCACCCTTAAATATTTTATTAAAAATACATCATTCTAAAATATTTTTATCATTTTTCCCTTGAGATAGAATAAAAAATTCATCTCTGGAAAAATATGGCTTCATAAAATGCTTAATTTTGTTTTGCCCCATTTTGTTTCCCATATCTACAGTGCTTTAAGTGAAACTATCAAATTGTGTGTCATTATGGTCCAAGAAATTGAGGGGTGATATATACACGTGTCAATTGTTTTTAAAGTTAAATAGTGTGCATATTTTATTCATTCCATTTTACTGTAACAACAAAAAATACTAAACAAATTTTCCAACACTGTTTCCTAAAATACCTCAAGATCCTTATTTTATACTCACGAAGGAATTGAGTGTGTCAAGAATTTAAGGAGGGGGCGCCTGGGTGGTACAGCGGTTAAGCGTCTGCCTTTGGCTCAGCGTGTGATCCCGGCGTTATGGGATCGAGCCCCACATCAGGCTCCTCAGCTATGAGCCTGCTTCTTCCTCTCCCACTCCCCCTGCTTGTGTTCCCTTTCTCGCTGGCTGTCTCTATCTCTGTCAAATAAATAAATAAAATCTTTAAAAAATATAAAAGAATTTAAGGGGGGGAATGACCCCTTTTGAAACCTTCTGATAATTCACAAGTTGTCACAGCTAATTGGAAACTGGTAAACATGCAACCAAGTTTGTGGTTTTATGGAACAGGTACAACAGGCCTACTTACACCCTAAAAGCCCCTAATTCCACTTAGAATGATCCATTCCACTTAGATCAACACTATCCAGGTCATCATCATCACTCAACCTGGTCTCCGTACCTCCAATGTTGCTCTTCTCCAGTAGATTCCCAATGATTTAACTTTTCTAAAATCCAAGTCAGATAATTGTATTATTATTTTTATATACCTACAGCAAAAAAGGGCAAGAAATTAAGCTATAAAGTGAACCAGGAAAGAGGTGCTATTGGAACATTTCTCTCCTGCTTGGCCAACCACCTGAACTTTGCCCATAGTGTTCCTTATCTGTGGCATCATGTCCTTGAGCAAGAGCCCTGGTCCCAGCCTCCTATACTCATATGAAGGTAGCATCTAGTCACCATTCAACACTGAGATCTAGGGTCTCTTTCAGCCTCCCCATTTGGTCAAAAATCACATGTCATAGGTAGAATTGGTGTGTCCTTATACGTTGTACCCTTGGGGCATCTCAGTGCCTCAGCTGGTTAAGCATCTGCCTTCGGTTCAGGTCATTATCCCCAGGTTCTGGGATGGAGCCTTGCATCAGGCTACCTGCTCAGCAGGGAATCTATTTCTCTTTTTCCCTCTGCCATTCCCTCATGCTCTCTGGATCTATGTCTCTGTCAAATAAATAATATATATTTTAAAAATAAGCTGTACCCTTTCCACATGAGCCTAAAACAATTTATATATTTCCTTACAACTATTTGCACAAACTACACCTACAGATCAAATTCCTTAGGGGCAGGAGACATTTGTTATTTATATGTTAAATTCAGTTAGCTAATAGTTATTTTTTATTATTATATAGCATAAGACATGTTTTTTGAAGAAATGAAGGACTGGATGTTTGATGGTCTTCCTCTGTTTCTTTGTACGATAAGTGACATACTTCAAATCTCAGCTCTAATACCACCTTACGCTGGAAAACTTCCCTATGCCCTCGTTCTTGGGGTTAATATTTTTCCCACAGTACCTTCTACCACAATGGACTAATGATTTCAGATACAAGTAACAGCTATGGAGGTCTTCAGGTTTGGAAAATAAGAACAAAATTGTCCTTATTAAATGCAGGCAAACAACTGGATTGTTGCACTACTGATCAGCCATGTTAATAAGTACATGATTTCCAAGATTCATCACTTACACTGCCACCATGCAGCAAGGACAAGTTTTTAAAATAGACTAAAGTCTGATATTTTATGTTTTATTCTTAAGTAATTTTAAATTTACAGAAAAATAGTATAAATAATAATAGTACAATTAACAGTCATATATATTTTGCCTAGATTCTCCTATATCTTATGCCCAACTTGCTTTATCATTTCTCTCTCCATCTCTCTCTCACCAATTGCACACCTTATTATTTTGTTTCTAATTATTTTATTATGTATTTCTGAAGAATATAAATATTCTTCTGCAGAATCACACTGGAAACTTCAGAAAAATATAACATGGATATAATACAATTGTACAATTGCTTTGAATGCCAAAGTGTAAAAATGAAGATCTTTCCAGTACAGATTAACAATTCCTCCAAAAGGAACAAATTGGTGATGACACATCATGGTGTGTGAATCTAAGGAAAAACATTGGCATAGTATCCTAAAGTTTTAATTTGTAGAGTGAAGGGAAAAAATAGTACAAATAGTTCCTACTTTATAGTTTCCTCAAAGACTGATCCCACATTCAACATTTTTTTTAGAGCCCTTGTAACATCCTTATTCCTAAGACTATAAATTAAAGGGTTTAGAACAGGAGTGAGTATGGTATAAAAGACAGATACAATCATGTCCTTCTCAGGGGTGTGATAGGAGGTGGGGAGCATGTAGGTATAGATGGAAGCACCATAGAAGAGGATGACCACCATCATGTGGGAAGAACAAGTGGCAAAAGCCTTCTTCCGTGCCTCTGCTGAGTTCATCCTGTGGATGGTGAAGAGGATGAAAGAATAGGAGCTTGAAATGATTGTCACAGGGATGAGGAGCATGAGGACACAACACAGGTACATGAGTGTCTCATAGAGCGAAGTGTCTGAGCAGGAAAGCTTCATTACAGCAGGGACCTCACAGAAGAAATGTTGGATCTCCCGGGATCTGCAGAAGGGGAAGGTCATGGTGACGGGTGTGAGCACAAATCCATCCATAGATCCCAGAAACCAGGAGGAAGATGCCAAGAGGAGACATACTCTATGGTTCATGAGGACAGGATAATGGAGTGGATGGCAGATGGCCACATAGCGGTCATAGGCCATCGCAGCTAGAAGGAAAACTTCTGAACCTCCTAGCATCAGATAGAGAAACATCTGCATCCCACATTCAGGGGCTGAAATATGTTTCACACCCATGACTTGGTCCATGAGCATCTTAGGCACAGTGACAGAAATATACATCACATCCATGAGAGATAACTGGGTGATAAAAAAGTACATGGGTTTATGAAGGTGAACATCACAGTGTATCAGAAGGATCAGGATGGTGTTTCCAGACAAGGCCATCAGGAAAACCACAAAAATGACCACACAAAGGAGAGCTGGGTACTTGAATTGACTGAAGAGTCCCACCAGGTCAAAATCTGATCGTCCAGTATGGTTGGCCACCCACGTTGTGTTCTCCATTGCATTTTACCTGGTGCAGCAAGGAGAGCTGTGGAGTTAATAGATCACGCCTGGGATATGAGCACCTGAAATAAATGTTTAGTGAGCTTGAGTGTGTGTGTGTGTGTGTGTGTGTGTGTGTGTGTGTGTTTGCATGTTTACAAATGGGTAGCCAGTGTGACAAGAAGGGGGAATTCCAAGGACCTGTAAAGTTTAGGAGTATAAATTACCTGTAGTTGTATAAATTTACTAGAAATCTAAGAATTTACAACTCAGGGTCAAAAATATCAGTACCTTAATAATTCCAATACTAGATAGGTATTTCCATAAAGAAAACAAAAACCACTCTCTGCATCTGTATTTTTTTAATCTTTATATGACCTTTAATTTTTAATTTAAATTCCAGTTAGTTAACATACAGTGTTCAGGTGTAGAATATAGTGATTCAACATTTTCATACAATACCTGGTGCTCATCACAAATGTAATCCTAATCCCCACAATCTATTTGATCCATCCCCATACCCACCTGCATTCTGGTAACCATCAGTTTATTCTGTATATTTAAGAGTCTATTTCTTGGTTTGCCTCTCTCTCAATTTTCTTCCCTTTGTTCATTTGCTTTGTTTCTTAAAATCCACATACAAGTGAAATCATATAGTATTTCTCTTTCTCTGACTTATTTTGCTTAGCATAATACTCTCTAGCTACATCAATGTCATTGCAAATGGCTAGTTTTCAAACTTTTTATGATTGAGTAATATTCTATTGTTTATTTTTATATTCACCCATATGTTCACTGCAGCATTGTTTACAATAGCCAAGATATGGAAACCACCTAAGTTTCCTTCAATAGACAAATGGATAAAGAAGGAAAGGAGTGTGTGTATGTGTGTGTGTGTGTGTGTGTGTGTGTGCACATGCCTATATATGTTCTGTGTGTATGTGTGTGTGTATATATATATATATATATATATTAAAAACACAAATGAATAAACAAACAAAAACAATATGAGACCTGGAAATATAAAGAAGAAATTGATGACCACCACAGCGGAGAGCTATGGGGTGACGGGCAGAATTAGTGACAGGAAATGGGAGATACAGTCTTCCAGTTACGGAATGAATAAGTCACAGGAATAAAATACACAGCATAAGGAATATTGCCAGTGATATTCTAATAGTGTTGTATTGTGACAGATGGAAACTACCACTCTTGTAAGCATAGCATAACACATAATTTGTTGAATATCTATGTTGCATACCTGAACCTACTTTAACCTTGTGTGTCAAGTGCATTCAAATAAAAAAAAAAAACTTTTAAATATTGGTAACTTACAGTAAGGTTGCCACAGTTCAAGGTCATGAGATTTCCTGATGATAGATAGTGTTGTTTATCAATGAGTATGGAAATTTTCAGAATCACCACCATATAAAAACACAAAAAAAGTGAATCATTGAAAGGAAGACAATAAAATATCTCATTTTTAGACTTCTTAATTATGGAAGTCAAATTGAATCAACCTTTCTGGTTTAAGGATCCAACTGGATCTTTAAAAATCTTAGAGATCTATTCCATGTAAGAAAGATGTAGAAAGTAACTGAAACATAACTTAGGGGATATTTATACCAAAATTTTAACCCCATTGTCATTAGAATCAGGCCAGGGAGTGATGCTCTGTGGTTGTGCAGAGTGTATCCCCAGCAGCAGATCAGTGTCCTCCACCAATGACTAACACTTAGATATCCTAGAGACATCAATCTAGGAGCCCAAATGTTGAGATTATTCTTGTGGGTCCAGATTATCCTTCACCAACACTCCCTTTGATCATTTTACATTGAAACAAGATAATAATGTTAGATCTTAGGTATGTTCAGGATTAAATGATATAAAATATGAAAGTGCTTAGAACATTACCAGTTACAATGAATAAGCACATATATTGTAATTTAAAGAGTTAATATCTATGGTGATTATTATGCAAAATCTGTTTAAGAGATGGCAGTTAACATTTGTGTTTTATGATATAAGATGAATTATTTCAGTCGGCCAGTTTTACTATCTATTCATACACATAAGAATTGAGATTTGATAATTTCTGTAACCAGATTTTTTCTTTTTACATATATATATGGTTAAGCAGATCTTTATGGAAAATCCTACCTTAGTTCTAACTAGTACATGCTTCTCCAAATTCATCTATTTAAATCTCCTACCATTTGCTCTAAATCTCATGAAGCAAAACTGAGCAACATTGAGTTTATCTCTGACTAAAATACAACCCCTTCCTAAAAAAGAAATTCTGGCTACTCAAAGCCTAAATCTCTGTTAAATGCTGAAGACAAAAGACAAATTCAAATGATTACACTGAAGGAGGTCGCAGTTCACCTATTCAGGCAAAGATATTGTGTGTGTGTATGTTTGTGATTTGAAATGTAAGTAAATTTTAAAATAGCTCAAAATAAATAAGAAAAAAACTATAGAAGTAAATATATCTCTCCTTTCTGGAAAGAAACACTAATAACTTATTTCACATTTTCTCTTCTAGAAATCAAACTTTTGCAACTTCTCAATTATTGATGTATTAAATGTTCAATTTTAAAAGTCTTTACCAACAAAAAAAATATTCGCTCTTCTCTCTAGGAAGAATTTAGGAATGATTATGATACAGGGATATTTCAGGAATTAATTCTGATTTTCAAAACATTGCATACTTTTGTAATGATTACAAAGATGAATTACAATATTCAACTTATGAACAGTCCCAAGTTCCAGGGTGCTAGAGTAGTAGAAAACAATGAAAATTAATTTGATGCCTTAATATAAATATCTGACAAATCTTGTACATATTGCATCAAAAATATAATCTTATTGTCATTTTCCACCCCCACTAACAGATAAAAGCTGACCTCTGGGCAAAATTTAAAATAGCCCAATTAAAGCAAAACATACCTGTTGTCTCAGTCAATTTTTGTGGTCAAATGAAGCAAATTTTTGTTGCTCTTTCATGAATGGGAGTCACTTTATTCAAGCCACTCTGAACAGCCTTCCTGGCACACCAGACAAACAATAGAATGTTATCTATACCATGCAAGATAACTGGCCACCCTGTTCATTCTTATTTTTTCTATCCAGTTGTTTGAGCTTAATGTAAGCAGAACAGTACAAATTTAAATTGGGGAATTAATAGTGGTGGTAGGGACACCTGGATGGTTCAGTAGTAGAGCATGTAACTCTTGATCTTCAGGTTGTGAGTTTGAATCCCATATTGGGTGTAGAGTTTACTAAAAATAAAAATAAATAAATAAAAATTTTTAAATCATCCCCTTATTGTGTTGTGTTGTTTTGTTTTGTTTTGTTATGTTTTGTTTTGTTTTGCATTGTTTTAAATACTGGTGGTCAATGTCATCGCAATCAAAATACCAATGACATTTTTCAAAGAACTGGAACAAACAGCCCTTAAATTTGTGTGGAACCAGAAAAGTACCTGAATCACCAAGGAATTGTTGAAAAGGAAAAACAACTCTGGGGGCATCACGTTGCCAGATTTCAAGCTATACTACAAAGCTGTGATCACAAAGACAGTATGGTATTGGCACAAAAACAAACACAAAGACCAATGGAACAGAATAGAGAACCCAGATATGGACCCTTGGCTCCTTGGGCAACTAATCTTTGACAAAGCAGGAAAAAACATCCAGTGGAAAAAAGACCGTCTCTTCAATAAATGGTGCTGGGAAAATTGGACAGCTACATGCAAAGAAAGAAACTTGACCACTTTCTCACAGCATACAAAGAGATAAACTCCAAATGGATTAAAGACCTTGATGTGAGACAGGAATCCATCAAAATCCTAGAGGAAAACATAGGCTGCAACTTCTTTGACATCAGCCACAGCAAATTTTTTCATGACACATCTCCAAAGGCAGGAGAAACAAAAGAAAAAATGAAGTTGTGGGACTTCATCAAGATAAAAAGCTTCTGTACAGCCAAAGAAACAGTAAAAAAAACTAAGAGGCAGCCCACAGAATGGGAGAAGATATTTGCAAATGACACTACAGATAAAAGACTGGTATCCAAGATCACAAAGAACTTCTCAAACTCAATACACGAGAAACAAATAAACAAATCATAAAATGGGCAGAAGATTTGAACAGACATTTTTCCAATGAAGACATACAAATGGCTAACAGACACATGAAAAAATGTTCAACATCATTAGCCATCAGTGAAATTCAAATCAAAACCACACTGAGATACCACCTTATGCCAGTTAGAATGGCAAAAATTGACAAGTCAGGAAACAACAAATGTTGGAGAGGATGTGGAGAAAGGGGATCCCTCTTACACTGTCGGTTGGAGTGCAAGTTGGTACAGCCACTTTGGAAAACAGTGTGGAGGTCCCTTAAAAAGTTAAAAATTGAGCTACCCTATGATCCAGCAATTGCACTACTGCGTATGTACCCCAAAGATACAGATGTAGTAAAGAGAAGGGCCATACGCATCCCAATATTCATAGCAGCACTGTCCACAATAGCTAAATCATGGAAAGAGCTGAGATGCCTTTCAACAGATGAATGGATTAAGAAGATGTGGTCCATATATACAATGGAATATTACTCAGCCATCAGAAAGAATGATTACCCAACATTTGCAGCAACATGGACAGGACTCGAGGAGATTATGCTAAGTGAAATAAGTCAAGCAGAGAAAGACAACTATTATATGATTTCTCTCATCTATGGAACAAAAGAAGTAGGAAGATTGGTAGGAGAAGAAAGGGAAGAAGACGGGGGGGGGTAAACAAAAGGGGGAATGAACCATGAGAGACTGTGGACTCTGGGAAACAAACTGAAGGCTTCAGAGGGGAGGGTTGTGGGGACTGGGATAGGCCCGTGATGGGTATTAAGGAGGGCACCTATTGCATGGTGCACAGGGTGTTATACGCAAATAATGAATCACGGAACATTACGTCAAAAAATAAGGATATACTGTATGGAGACTAACATAATATAAAAAATTAGTATAAAAATAATAAATATATGATAAATAAATAAATAAATAAATAAATAAATAATAAATACTGCTGGTAGAACAACAAATCATTACTTGAAGCTAACAACATACCAGAAATTTTCTATTGTTCTCTATCGTTCTATATTTCACCTTCCCCAGGAGTCAATGAACTAGTTAATCATCTTATTTTCTACTTTTATAAATTAAATAATTCGAATTCCCAGGGTAGGCATTTTAACATAAGAATAACAAAAGAGAAAATTATTTAAAAATGAGGAGAGGACACCTGGGTGACTCAGTTGGTTTAAGGGCTGCCTTTAGTTCAGGTCATGATCTTGAAGTCCCTGATTTGAGCCCAGTGTTGGGCTCCCTGCTGAGTCGAAATCTGCTTCTCCCTCTCTCACTCTCCCCTCCCCCCACTCATGCACACACGTGTGCTCTCTCTCTCAAATAAACAAAATCTTAAAAACAAACAAATAAACAATTTATCAGGATAACTGCCTAGCATCACACAATTCACCCAGAACCTATACTGCTGCTGTAGCCCTCTAGAGTACTATCTTCCCTCCACAGTCTACAATTTAGGTATTATCACTCACTGTCAGTTTCATCTAAGAAACATAAAGATAACTGAGACATTAGTTTCAGTTTTCTAACTATCAGAATTAATGTCCACTCAAAGTAAAATCAGTTTCATTCCTTCTATAAAATTTCATCCTCAATAAAACAAGCATATCATTCAAAATATGGGAGGCATGCATATTCTTTTGTCCATACATAAATGTAAATCAAAAAGCCATTTCCTAATGTGGTGCAGTAAATTATCACTACAAGAAAGATCCAATCAAAAAGGATAATTAAGACTACAATTATCATGAAGAGCACTAAGAAATGTATAGAATTGTTGAATCATTAGAATTATACATCTGAAACTAATATAATGGAGTATGTTAATGATATTTGAATTTAAAAAATATCACATTTGCTTTTTTCATAAAAATAGATGGTAGGGAAAATTGATGAAATATCACCAAAAATTATTAGCGTGTATCAGAAGAACAAGTCAAAAACAATAATTACCCTTTTTTCTCCTGCAGTTCTTTCTATATGATTGAACTCAGCATCAGATGATGCTGCAGATCTTATCCGTCTGAGTAATAGAGTATGGCCATGGTTAACAGTATAAAGATGAACAAGACAATGACATCATCCTGGTTTTACTCTGCCCATTATGGGAGTTGATGATGTTTGCTGTTGATTAATTCCTTCTGGGACTTTGAAGAAGA
Organism: Ursus maritimus; assembly: GCF_017311325.1. Lineage (NCBI taxonomy): Eukaryota > Metazoa > Chordata > Mammalia > Carnivora > Ursidae > Ursus > Ursus maritimus. The sequence goes on along the minus strand of NW_024426663.1, from coordinate 81,548,233 downwards.
ATGCAATTAAGAGTCCTAACAACATAATATAATTAAAAAAAATTTTAAAAAAAGAGTCCTAACAACAACAAAAAAGGTAATAGGTATCTATGTTACACTGTTCTGGTTCTCTCCTCAAGTCTTTATTAACTGGAAATCTTAACCAATATTAACAGTAATCTCAAATTTCACCACCACCAATAAAATCTTATCTGAAATCGATGTCAGTTTATGTGTCCTTAGTTTTTTCACATTATAAAATATTTTCCTTACAAAGTGTATATCTATCCTCATTTAATTTTCCAAAATTATTATATGAGGTATTGATATACTTCTCTTATTTTTTTCTTATCTGAAATATAAGACAGTTGCATATGCAACTCATAGACTAATTGGTGTGTCAAGGACAGCACCACTAATCAGTACTGTAGTTGAGAATAAAATTGAAGAGATTTCCTTGACATCTCTCTCTCAATCACTCTTCATTAGATTACTGATTGTACTCTTTATTATGTTACTCCACTGTAATCAGCGTTGGCTTATTGTTGCATTTTAGGGTAAATGTTTTATAATTTAAATGTCAATGTGTTAATAATAGAAACAATATAAAAACACAAACCATCAAACAGAAAATTGAATCAATATATTGGACACCTGAAGTTAATATAACATTGTATGTCAGTTATATTTCAATAATACAAAACAATTCTTCTAAACCTTTTTCTATATATGTGTTCTGGAACTATGTCAATCGTTTTCTCATTTCATCTTTGCCCATAACATCCTTTCTCCAGACAATGACTTTTTTTTTTAAAGGCCCACACTTACGACTGGAGCCTTCTGTGTCATCCAGGGTTCAGCCTGCATATGATTCATCTGACTCCTTTGACTTTTTTTTTCTTCCCTAAACCGCCATTTTTAGTTTTCTAAAGTATTTATTTCAATTCTACTTAGTTTTTTTAAGGTTGTTTTTTTTTTAATTTCAGTAAGTTAACATTAAGTGCAATATTAGTTTCAGGTGTTCAAAATAGTGATTCAACTATTCCATACTATACCTGCACCTCATCATAAGTGCTCCCCTTAATCCCCATCACCTATTTAATCCATTACTCTACTCACCCCCTTTTGGTAACCATCAGTTTGTTCTCTACACTTAAGAGTCACCTTCTTGGTTTGCCTCTATCTCTTCTTTTGTCACTCTGCTCATTTGCTTCGTTTCTTAAATTTCACATAGTATGATCATATGGTATTTCTCTTTCTCTCACTGACTTATTTCACTTAGCATAATACTCTCTAGCTCAATCCTGTCTTTACAAATGGCGAGGTTTCATTATTTTCTTTATGGCTGAGCAATATTCTATTTCTATATATACTAACTCTTCTTTATCCATTCAACAGTCAATGCACACATGGCTCATACCATAATTTGGCTATTGTTGTTGTTGTTTTTATTTTAATTTTTTTTATTTATTTTTTTAAAGTTCCATGATTCATTACTTGCATATAACACCCAGTGCACAATGCAATACGTGCCCTCCTACTACCCATCACCAGTCTATCCCATTCCCCCATCCCCCTCCCCTCTGAAGCCCTCAGTTTGTTTCCCAGAGTCCATAGTCTCTCGTGGTTCATTCCCTTCTGTTTACCCCCCCTTCTTCACCCATTCTTCTCCTACCAATCTTCCTACTTCTTATGTTCCATAAATGAGTGAAACCATATGATAATTGTCCTTCTCTGCTTGACTTATTTTGCTTAGCATTATTTCCTCCAGTGCCGTCCATGTTGCAGCAAATGTTGAGAACTCGTTCTTTCTGATAGCTGAGTAATATTCCATTGTATATATGGACCACATCTTCTTAATCCAGTCATCTGTTGAAGGGCATCTTGGCTCCTTCCATGATTTAGCTATTGTGGACAGTGCTGCTATGAACATTGGAATGCGTATGGCCCTTCTCTTCACTACGTCTGTATCTTTGGGGTAAATACCCAGTATTGCAATGGCTGGGTCATAGGGTAAGCTCTATTTTTAACTTTTTAAGGGACCTCCACACTGTTTTCCAGAGTGGCTGTACCAACTTGCATTCCCACCAACAATGTAAGAGGGATCCCCTTTCTCCACATCCTCTCCAACATTTGTTGTTTCCTGCCTTGTCAATTTTTGCCATTCTAACTGGCCTAAGGTGGTATCTCAAGGTGGTTTTGATTTGAATTTCCCTGATGGCTAAAGATGTTGAACATTTTTTCATGTGTCTGTTAACCATTTGTATGTGTTCATTGGGAAAGTGTCTGTTCAAATCTTCTGCCCATTTTATGATTTGTTTATTTGTTTCTCGTGTATTGAGTTTGAGAAGTTCTTTGTAGATCTTGGATACCAGTCTTTTATCTGTAGTGTCATTTGCAAATATCTTCTCCCATTCTGTGGCTGCACCTTTTAGTTTTTGACTGTTTCCTTGCTGTACAGAAGCTTTTTATCTTGACACAGCATGGTACTGGCACAAAAACAGACATATAGACCAATGGAAGAGAATAGAGAACCCAGAAATGGACCCTCAGCTCTTTGGGCAACTAATCTTTGACAGAGCAGGAAAAAACATCCAGTGGAAAAAAGACAGTCTCTTCAATAAATGGTGCTGGGAAAACTGGACGGCTACATGCAAGAATGAAACTTGACCACTCTCAAACCATACACAAAGATAAACTCCAAATGCATGAAAGACCTCGATGTGAGACAGGAATCCATCAAAATCCTAGAGGAGAACATAGGCAGCAACTTCTACAACATTCGGCCTTGCTTTTTCATGACACATCTCCAAAAGCAAGAGAAACAAAAGAAAAAATGAACTTGTGGGACTTCATCAAGATAAAAAGCTTCTGGGTTTGTTGATAAGGCTGTTATAAACATTGAGCACAAGTATCCTTTAAACTCATTTTTATACGCTTTGAGTTAATACTTAGTAGTGTAATACCTGGATCATAGGGTGAGTTCTATTTTTTTATTTTTGGAGAACCTCCATACTGTTTTCAAGAGTGGCTGCACCGTTTATTCCCACCAACATTGCAAAGAGTCTCCACCTCTCCACATTCTCACTAATACCTGTTGTTGATTTTAGCCATTGTAACAGTGGTGAGATGATCTCTGTGTAGTTTTTGATTTGTATTTCCCTGATAGTGAGTGAAGTTTAGATCTTTCCATATGTCTGGGGTACATGTGGATATCTTCCGGGAAGTGTTTGTTCCTGTCTACAGTAAAATCCATTTGGTGAATTATTTGCTATTTGGGTGTTGAGTTTTAGAATATATTTATTTCTTTTGGATACTAACCCTTATCAGATCTGTCATTTGCAAATATCTCCTCCCATTCCCTAGGTTGCCTTTTAGTTTTGTTCCTTGTTTCCTTCACTGTGCAGAAGCTTTTTCTTTTGATAAAGACTCAAGGGTTATTTTGCTTTTGTTTCCCTTACCTCCAGGAGACATTTGAGTAAGGATTTGTTATGGCTGAGCTCAAGCACGTTACTGCTTGTGTTCTCATCTAGGATTTTTATACATTCATGTCGAGAGTTTTCTATCCATTTGGCTTTTGTGTGTGGTATAAAGTGGTCAGTTTCATTCTTTGGTTTTGTTGCTGTCCAGTTTTCCCTACACTGTTTGTTGAAGACACCGTCATTTTCACATTGGACATTCTTCCCGCTTTGTCAAGGATTAGTAAAGACCATATAGTTGTGGGTCCATTTCTGGGTTTTCTATTTTGTTCCATTGATCCATGTATCTGATTTATTACCAGGTTGTTAACGAATGGAC
>NW_024426663.1:81488585-81544446 GCF_017311325.1 Ursus maritimus | reverse complement strand
CCCTTCTCTTCACTACGTCTGTATCTTTGGGGTAAATACCCAGTATTGCAATGGCTGGGTCATAGGGTAAGCTCTATTTTTAACTTTTTAAGGGACCTCCACACTGTTTTCCAGAGTGGCTGTACCAACTTGCATTCCCACCAACAATGTAAGAGGGATCCCCTTTCTCCACATCCTCTCCAACATTTGTTGTTTCCTGCCTTGTCAATTTTTGCCATTCTAACTGGCCTAAGGTGGTATCTCAAGGTGGTTTTGATTTGAATTTCCCTGATGGCTAAAGATGTTGAACATTTTTTCATGTGTCTGTTAACCATTTGTATGTGTTCATTGGGAAAGTGTCTGTTCAAATCTTCTGCCCATTTTATGATTTGTTTATTTGTTTCTCGTGTATTGAGTTTGAGAAGTTCTTTGTAGATCTTGGATACCAGTCTTTTATCTGTAGTGTCATTTGCAAATATCTTCTCCCATTCTGTGGGCTGCCTTTTAGTTTTTTTGACTGTTTCCTTGGCTGTGCAGAAGCTTTTTATCTTGACAGCATGGTACTGGCACAAAAACAGACATATAGACCAATGGAAGAGAATAGAGAACCCAGAAATGGACCCTCAGCTCTTTGGGCAACTAATCTTTGACAGAGCAGGAAAAAACATCCAGTGGAAAAAAGACAGTCTCTTCAATAAATGGTGCTGGGAAAACTGGACGGCTACATGCAAAAGAATGAAACTTGACCACTCTCTCAAACCATACACAAAGATAAACTCCAAATGCATGAAAGACCTCGATGTGAGACAGGAATCCATCAAAATCCTAGAGGAGAACATAGGCAGCAACTTCTACAACATCGGCCACAGCAACTTTTTTCATGACACATCTCCAAAAGCAAGAGAAACAAAAGAAAAAATGAACTTGTGGGACTTCATCAAGATAAAAAGCTTCTGGGTTTGTTGATAAGGCTGTTATAAACATTGAGCTGCAAGTATCCCTTTAAACTCATTTTTTTTATACGCTTTGAGTTAATACTTAGTAGTGTAATACCTGGATCATAGGGTAGTTCTATTTTTAAATTTTTGGAGAACCTCCATACTGTTTTCCAGAGTGGCTGCACCCGTTTGCATTCCCACCAACATTGCAAGAAGTCTCCACCTCTCCACATTCTCACTAATACCTGTTGTTGATTTTAGCCATTGTAACAGTGGTGAGATGATATCTCTGTGTAGTTTTGATTTGTATTTCCCTGATAGTGAGTGAAGTTTAGCATCTTTCCATATGTCTGGGGTACATGTGGATATCTTCCCTGGGGAAGTGTTTGTTCCTGTCTACAGTAAAATCCATTTACAATTGAATTATTTGCTATTTGGGTGTTGAGTTTTAGAATATATTTATTTCTTTTGGATACTAACCCTTATCAGATCTGTCATTTGCAAATATCTCCTCCCATTCCCTAGGTTGCCTTTTAGTTTTGTTCCTTGTTTCCTTCACTGTGCAGAAGCTTTTTCTTTTGATAAAGACTCAAGAGGTTATTTTTGCTTTTGTTTCCCTTACCTCAGGAGACATATTGAGTAAGGATTTGTTATGGCTGAGCTCAAGCACGTTACTGCTTGTGTTCTCATCTAGGATTTTTATACATTCATGTCGCAGGTTTTCTATCCATTTGGCTTTTGTGTGTGGTATAAGAAAGTGGTCCAGTTTCATTCTTTGGTTTGTTGCTGTCCAGTTTTCCCTACACTGTTTGTTGAAGACACCGTCATTTTCACATTGGACATTCTTCCCTGCTTTGTCAAGGATTAGTAGACCATATAGTTGTGGGTCCATTTCTGGGTTTTCTATTTTGTTCCATTGATCCATGTATCTGATTTTGTGCCAGTACCATACAGTCTTGATGATCACAGCTTTGAGATAGAGATGAAGTTCAGAATTGTGATGTCTGCAGATTTGTTTTTCTTTTTCAAGATTCATTTGGCTATTCAGAGACTTTTGTCTCCATACAAATTCTGTGATTCTTTCTTGCAGCTCTGTGAAAAATGTTGCTGGTATTTTGATAGGTATTGCACTAAACATGTAGATTACTTTGGCTACTATAGATATTTTCAAAATCTTTATTCTTCCAATGCATGGTCTTGGAATGTCTCTCTATTTCCTTGACTCATCCTCAAATTCTTGCATCAGTGTTTTATAGTTTTAAAAGTAGAGGTCTTTCAACAATTGGCTGGGCTTATTCCCAGGCATATTATTGTTTTTGGTGCAATGATAAGTGAGATCGATTCCTTAATTTTGCTTTTTGATGCTTCATTATTGGTGGATAGAAATGCAACAGATTTCTGTATATTGATTTTGTGTCCTATGACTTTGATGAATTTGTTTATAACTTCTAGCATTTCCTTTTGGTGGAGTCTTTTGGTTTTTCTCTATATAAAGCACAATGTTCTTGCAAATAGTGAAAGGTTTTTATATTCCTTGTGAATTTGGATGTCTTTTATTTACTTTTGTTGTCTGATTGGTGAGCCTGGGACTTCCAGTACTATGTTAAATAACATTGGTGAGAGAGGACATCCTTGTCTTGTTCCTGATGGTAGAGGAAAATTTCTCATGTGTTCCCCATTGAGGATGATATTAGCTGTGTGTTTTTGGTATATGGTCTTTATTGTGTTGAGGTAGATTTCTTCTTTCCCTACTTTGTTGAGGGTTTTTTTCATGAAGGAATGTGGTACATTGTCAGGTTTTTTTTCCTGCATCTTGAAATGATTGTAAGATTCTTATTATTTCTTTTATTTATACAGTTTATCACGCAGATTCATTTGCAAATATTGAACCACTCTTGCAACCCAGGAACAAATCCCATTTGATTGTGGTAAATGATTTTTTTTAATGTGCTACTGGATTTGGCTTGCTCACATTTTATTGAGAATTTTTGCACCCATGCTCCTCAGGGATATTGGCCTGAAGTGTTCATTTTAGTGGAGTCTTCATGTAGTTTTTGTATTAGAATAAATCTGGCATCATAGAATGAATTTGGAAGGTTTTTTTTTTTTCCTTTTCTATATTCTGGAATAGTTTGAGAACAGTAGCTATTATCCCTTCTTTAAATGTTTGGTAAATTCACCTGTAATGCCTTCTGGTCCTGGTTTTTAGATGTTTGCGGTTTTGTTTCTGTTTTTAATTATCATTACTGATTTTATTTCTTTGCTGGTTATCAATCTGTTCAAGTGTTCTACTTTCCATTTCAGTTTTGGTAGTTTATGTGATTTTAGGAGTTTATTCATTTCTTACATTTTGTCCAGTTTGTTCACATATAGTTTTTCATAATACTCTCATAATTATTTGTGTTTCTGTGGTGTTGGTTGTTATTTCTCCTCTCTCATTTGTGATTTTATTCCTTTGGGTAATTTCTCTTCTGATTTTGAGTGCAAACCTGGATATAGGTTTATCAATTTTATTACTTATTTCCCAAAGAACCAGCTCCTGGGGTATTGATCTGTTTTATTGGTTTTTTAAATTTCTATGTCACTTATTTCTGCTCTAATCATTATCGTTCCCTTCTTTCTGCTGGCTTTAAGCTTCATTTGTTGGTCTTTGACTATATCCTTTAAGTGTAAGGTTAGGCTGTTTATTTGATATTTTTCATGTTTCTTCAGGAAGGTCTGTATTACTATATACCTCCCTCTTAGGACCACTTTTGCTGCATCTCAGTGTTTTTTGCCCACTGTATTTTCATTTTCATTTATTATCACTTAATTTTAAAATTTCTTCATTGATTTCCTGGTTGATCCATTCATCTTTTAGTAGCATGATTAACGTCCTTGTCTTTCTTTCAAATTTGTTTTTACTATATTTGTCTTTCAATTTCATACTGTTGTGGTCCAAAAATGTTGCACATTATGATCTCAATCTCTTTGTATTTACTGAGGTCTGGTTTGTGTCCTAATATGTGATCTAGTCTGGATAAAGTACCATATTCATTGGAAAATAACATGAATTCTGCTGTTTTAGGATGGAATGCTCTGATTATCTGTTAAGTACATTGGGTCCCATGTGTAATTCACAGCCATTGCTACCTTTTTTTTCATTCTCTTATATAATCTGTCCATTGATGTAATGAGGTGTTAAAATTCCTGTATTATTAGTATAATATAAATTAGATGCTTTGGGTTTTCTTTTGGTTTTTTATAATAATATTTTTTGTTATATTATGTTAGTCATCATACAGAACATCCCTGCTTTTTGATGTAAAGTACCATGATTCATTAGTTGCGTATAACACCCAGTGCACCATGCAATACGTGTCCTCCTTAATACCCATCAACAGCCTATCCCATTCCCCCACCCCCCTCCCCTCTAAGGCCCTCAGTTTGTTTCTCAGACTACATAGTCTCTCATGCTTCGTTCCCCCTTCTGATTACCCCCCTTTCTTTATCCCTTTCTTCTCCTACCCATCTTCCTACTTCTTATGTTCCATAGATGAGAGAAACCATATGATAATTGTCTTTCTCTGCTTGACTTATTTCGCTTAGCATTATTTCCTTCACTGCCGTCCATGTTGCAGCAAAAGTTGAGAAATCGTTCTTTTTGATAGCTGAGTAATATTCCATTGTATAATTCCCACCCAACAATTTAGGAGGGATCCCCTTTCTCCACATCCTCTCCAACATTTGCTGTTTCTTGCCTTGTCAATTTTTGCCATTCTAACTAGCATAAGGTGGTATCTTTGTATGGTTTTGATTTGACATTACCTGATGGCTAATGATTTTGAACATTTTTTCATGTGTCTGCTAGCCATTTGTATGTCTTCATTGGAAAAGTGTCTGTTCGTATCTTATTTTTTTATTGTTTTTATTTAATAATATTTATTTTGTTATATTAGTCACTATACAGAACATGCCCAGCTCTTGATGTAATGTTCCATGATTCATTACTTCCATATAACACCCAGTGTAACAGGCAACATGTGCCCTCCTTAATACCCATCACCAGCCTATCCCAATCCCCCAACCCCCCTCACCTCTGAAGCCCTCAGTTTGTTTCCCAGAGTCCACAGTCTCTCATGGTTCACTTCCCCATCTGTTTACCCCGCCTTCATTCCTCCCTTCCTTCTCCCACCGATCATCCTATTTCTTTTTTTTTTTAAGATTTTATTTATTTATATGACAGACAGCCAGTGAGAGAGGGAACACAGCAGGGGAGTGGGAGAGGAAGAAGCAGGCTCCCAGCGGAGGAGCCCGATGTGGGACTTGAACCCGGAATGCTGGGATCACGCCCTGAGCCGAAGGCAGCTGCTTAACGACTGCGCTACCCAGGCACCCCCATCCTATTTCTTATGTTCCAAAATGAGTGAAACCATATGATAATTGTCTTTCTCTGCTTGACTTATTTCACTTGGCATAATCTCCTCCCATCCCGTCCATGTTGCTGCAAATGTTGTGTAATCATTATTTCTGAAGGCTGAGTAATATTCCATTGTATATATGGACCACATCTTCTTAATCCAGTAATCTGTTGAAGGGCATCTCAGCTCCTTCTATGCTTTAGCTATTGTGGAAAATGCTGCTATGAACATTGGGGTGCATATGGCCCTTCTCTTCACTACGTCTGGATCTTTGGGGTAAATACCCAGTATTGCAATGCCTGGGTCATAGGTAGCTCTATTTTTAACTTTTTAAGGGACCTCCACACTATTTTCCAGAGTGGCTGTACCAACTTGCATTCCCACCAACAGTATAAGAGGGATCCCCTTTCACGACATCCTCTCCAACGTTTGTTGTTTCCTGCCTTGCCCATTTTTGCCATTCTAACTAGTGTAAGGTGGTATCTCAGTGTGGTTTTGATTTGAATTTCCCTGATGGCTAATGATACTGAACATTTTTTCATGTGTCTGTTAGCCATTTGTATGTCTTCATTGGAAAATGTCTGTTCATATCTTCTGCTGATTTTATGATTTGTTTATTTGTTTCTTGTGTATTGAGTTTGAGAAGTTCTTTTTAGATCTTGGATACCAGTATTTTACCTGTAATGTTATTTGCAAATATCTTCTCCCATTCCGTGGGCTGCCTCTTAGGGTTTTTGACTCCTTGGCCGTGCAGAAGCTTTTTATCTTGATGAAGTCCGACAAGTTCATTTTATCTTTTGTTTCTCTTGTCTTTGGAGATGTGTCATGAAAGAATTTGCTGTGGCTGATGTCATAGAGGTTGCTGCCTATGTTCTCCTCTATGATTTTGATGGATTCCTGTCTCACATCAAGGTCTTTCATGCATTGGGTGTTTATCTTTGTGTATGGTGTGAGAGAGTGGTCAAGTTTCATTCTTTTGCATGTAGCTGTCCAATTTTCCCAGCACCATTTATTGAAGAGACTGTCTTTTTTTTCCACTGGATGTTTTTTTCCTGCTTTATCAAAGATTAGTTGCCCGAAGAGCCAAGGGTCCATTTCTGGGTTCTCTATTCTGTTCCATTGGTCTATGTGTCCGTTTTTGTGCCAGTACCATGCTGTCTTTGTGATCACAGCTTTGTGGTACAACTTGAAATGCAGCAGCGTGATGCCCCCAGCTTTGTATTTTCTTTTCATCACTTCCTTGGTAATTTGTGGCCTTTTCTGGTTCCACACAGATATAAGGGCTGTTTGCTCCAGTTCGTTGAAAAATGTCATTGGTATTTTGATCGGGATAGCATCAAAAGTGTAGATTGCTCTGGGTAGCATTAACTCTGTTAATTTTTCTGATCCATGAGCATGGAATATTTTTCCATCTTTTTTTATCTTCCTCAATGTCTTTCAAGAGTGATTTGTAGTTTTTAGAATAGAGATCCTTTACGTCTCTGGTTAAGATAATTCCAAGGTACCATATGCTTTTTGGTGCTAATGTAAATGGGATGGATTCCCTACTTTCTCTTTCTTCAGTCTCATTGTTCATCTATAGAAATGCAACTGATTTCTGAGCTTTGATTTGGTATCCCGCCACAGTACTCAATTGCTCTATAACTTCTAGTAGTTTGGGGGTGGATTCTTTTGGGTTTTCCATACAGAGTATCATGTCATCTGTGAAGAGAGACAGTTTAACTTCTTCTTTGCCAATTTGGATATCTTTTATCCCTTTTTGTTGTCTCATTGCTGTTGCAAGGACTTCTAGTACTATGTTGAATAATAATGGCGGAGTGGGCATCCTTGTCGTTTTCCTGATCTTAAGGGAAAGTCTTCCATCTTTTCTGCATTGAGAATGATATTTGCTGTAGGCTTTTCATAGGTGGTTTTTATGAGATTGAGAAATGTACCCTATATATATATATATAAATTGTCCTCCCATTTTAGGTGTAGAAATATTTACATTTGTTCTCTTTGTTTTTGGCCCTTTTATTTGATATAGTGTCATTTATCTCTTCTTACAGTCTTTGCTTTAATGTCTAGTTTTTCTGAAATAATTATTGTGATGCCAGTCTTCTTTTGACATCCAGTTGGGTGATGTATGTCTCTCCATCCCTCACTTTCAATCTTCTGATGTCTTTAAGTCTAAAATGAGTCTCTTGTTTGCAGAATAGAGAAGGTTTAGGGTTTTTTGTTACCCATTCTGAAACCCTATGTCTTTGGGTTTTAGCATTTAGTCCACTTACTTTCAGTGTAATTATTGATAAATATATATTTATTGCCATTTTACTACTTCTTTTTGCATTGTTTCTGGAGAATTTCTCTGATTATTTCTCGTCATTCTCAATTTTCTTCTCTTCTTTCCACTCAACGTGTCCCCTTTGTTATTTCTTACAGAGCTGTTTTAGTGGTCACAAATTCCTTTAGTTTTCGTTTGTCTGTGAAACTTAAGTTTGCTATTCTATATAATAGCCTTGAAGGATAGAGTATTCTTGGCTACAGTTTATTGTTTTTTCCCCCTATTCAGCACTTTGAATGTATAATGCCACTTTATTCTCTCTTGCCTAGTTTCTGTCAAGAAATCTCCAGTGACCCTTATGGTTTTTCACGTCTATGTTATTGACTTCTTTGTATTGCTGCTTTTATGATTTTTTTCTTAATACTATATTTTGCAAATTTAATTACACTATGTCTTGGTGTTGCCTTGCTTTTGTTGATTTTCGTGGGAATAATCTGTATCTCCTGGACCCAGGGTTCTGTTTCCCTTTCTAGGTTACGGAGGTTATCAGCTAGTTCTTTTTTTTTTTTCCCCAAAAAAATTTCTGCCTTCTTTTCTCTCTCTTCTTATGGGACTCCTAAATTACAAATGTTTTTACGTTTGATGGAGACACTGAGTTCCCTATCTTTATTCTCGAGTTCCATAATTCCTCTTTCTCCCTTTTGTTCAGCTTCATTGCTTTCCATTACTTTGTCTTCTAGGTCTTTCACTCCTCTGCTACTTCCACCCTGCTCTTCATTGCATCAAGCATGTTTCTAAACTCATTTCTTGAACTCCTCACCTCTGATTGATTATTTCTTAATACTTTCATTTCTGTAGTAAGGGTCTCACTGCTGTCTTCCATTACTTTCCCAAGTGAGTCCCCTTAATATCGTTGCTTTAAACCCCCCACCAGGCATGTTAATTATATCTGTTTACCTTAGATCTCTGTGGCCTTATATTGTGTTTTTCATTTGGGATGAATTCCTGTTTTCTGATTTTGTCTATATCTTTGCCTTCTTATTCTGTGTGATAAAAAAAACCAGTTGTTTCTTGCTCATGAAAGTAATGACTTTATGAGAAAGATGCCATGTTGTGCCCAGGGCCTGGTGCTTCAGGGAATGTCTCTGGTGTGTGCTACAGGCACTCTGCTGCTGTGTTTAACTGCTCTCTCTTTCAGACCAGTCTTCTGTAGAGACTGTGGGTCTGCAGTGGGCAATATCTGATCCCCGGCCTAAATGTGTCAAGTTTTAACAAGGTGTGCTTTGGTCTGCTTATTAAATGAAACCTATCACCACCTCCACCAGAACTGAGGCCCTCCCTGGTTGAGAGATATAGTGTGGGCAGAGGTTTTTGGTGATTTTGCTGATTTTTTGGAAGATTTAAAACACAGCCCCTGCTTCTCTGGGACTTTCACAATATAGACTGAAAAGTGTGAGGTTAGTGTAAGCAAGTTAGCCATCCAGTGTCACCACTGTACTGATTTTTTCAGGTGGTTCTATATTATACTGAGGGATTAGGAAGGTAAATGGGGCCCACTAAGTCCTTTGTTCACTGAAAGGATTCTCTGTGAATGATGCTTCTCAGGGACATGCTCCAAGAAGAACAAATAATCTCCGCACTGTATGCCCCACATGCTCTTCAGATCTGTTTCAACACTGTATTTCCCTGAGTTCTTTGCCTGCCTTCCCTCCAGGATCAGTGCAGTATCCTCTGGGCTCTTCCCCAGCCAAGCCTGCTGACCTTTAAAACTCCTGACTTAAGCCTCACTGGTTGTGATAACACACAAAATTCAGCACCTCTTTATCCAAGCCAGTGGCTAGGGGGACACATTCCCCTTATTCATTGCCCTGTGCTCTTCGCTGTCTTGCATACTTCTCTGCAACCACACTCTCCTCCACTCCACAACCGGCAGGATCTGTTTCTCCCCTTAACCATGTCTCTACACTCCCTACCTTCTTCAGTGTGGCCTTTACTCTACCTTTGGTTGTGGAGTTTATTCTGTAAGTCTTCAGTTCCATTTCTGGGTACTTAGTATGACTTGATTGTTAACTAGTTGTAATCTTGGGATAAGGTAAGCCTAGCTTTCATGTACTCCCATGTCATCTTCCTATCTACCTGAATACATTTTAAAATTTTTAATATATGTTTGTAATATCTCTGAATAAAATTCCTAAAATAAAAATTACAAGGTTGGGAAAAGTTAACAAAATGTTCTTCTTTTGTAAGGATAATGCAAGAGTGTGTGCTTATAGAAAGATAAGTTTAATAAAAATATTTTGTATGAAGGAAGGAATGTGATGAGCACTGGGTGTTACACACAACTGATGAATCATTGAACACTACATTTGAAACTAAAGATGTACTGTAGTTTTGATTTGAATTTCCCTGATGGCTAATGATATTGAACATTTTTTTCATGTGTCTGTTAACCATTTGTATGTCTTCATTGGAAAAGTGTCTGTTCATATTTTCTGCCATTTTATGATTTGTTTATTTGTTTCTTGTGTATTGAGTTTGAGAAGTTTTTTGTAGATCTTGGATACCAGTCTTTTATCTGTAGTGTCATTTGCAAATATCTTCTCCCATTCTGTGGGCTGCCTCTTAGTTTGACTGTTTCCTTGGCTGTGAAGAAGCTTTTTATCTTGATGAAGTCCCACAGTTCATTTTATCTTTTGTTTCTCCTGTCTTTGGAGATGTGTCATGAAAAAGGTTGCTGTGGCCGACGTCATAGAGGTTGCTGCCCATGCTCTCCTCTAGGATTTTGATGGATTCCTGTCTCTCATTGAGATCTTTATCCATTTGGAGTTTATCTTTGTGTATGGTGTGAGAGAGTGGTCAAGTTTCATTCTTTTGCATGTAGCTGTCCAATTCTCCCAGTACCATTTATCAAAGAGACTGTCTTTTTTTCCACTGGATGTTTTTTTCCTGCTTTATCAAAGATTAGTTGCCCAAAAAGCTGAGGGTCCATTTCTGGGTTCTCTATTATGTTCCATTGGTCTATGCATCTGTTTTTGTGCCAGTACCATGCTGTCTTTGTGATCACAGCTTTGTAGTACAAGGTGAAATCTGGCAAGGTGATGTCCCCAGCTTTGTTTTTCCTTTTCAAAACTTCCTTGGCGATTCGTGGCCTTTTCTCGTTCCACACAAATTTAAGGGCTGTTTGTTCCAGTTCATGGAAAAATGTCATTGGTATTTTGATCGGATAGCATTGAAAGTGTTGAAAATGTTCAACATCATTAGCCATCAGGGAAATTCAAATCAAAACCACACTGAGATACCACCTTACACCAGTTAGAATGGCAAAAATTGACAAGGCAAGAAACAGCAATTGTTGGAGAGGATGTGGAGTAAGGGGATCCCTCCTACATTGTTGGTGGGAATGCAAGTTGGTACCGCCACTCTGGAAAACAGTGTGGAGGTCCCTTAAAAAGTTATAAATTGACCTACCCTATGATCCAGCTATTGCACTACAGGGTATCTACCCCAAAGATACAGACGTAGTGAAGAGAAGGGCCATATTCTCCCCAATGTTCATAACAGCATGGTCCACAATAGCTAAATTGTGGAAGGAGCTGAGATGCTCTTCAACAGATGACTGGATTAAGAAGATGTGGTCCATATATAAATTGGAATATTACTCAGCTATCCAAAAGAAAGATTTCTCAAGATTTGCTGCAACATAGACAGGACTGGAGGAGATAATGCTACGTGAAATAAGTCAAGCAGAGAAAGACAATTATCATATGATTTCTCTCATCTATGGAGCATAAGAAGTAGGAAGATGGGTAGGAGAAGAAAGGGATAAAGAAAGGGGTGTAATCAGAAGAGGGAATGAAGCATGAGAAACTATGGACTCTGAGAAACAAACTGAGGGCTTCAGAGTGGAGGGGGATAGGGGACTGGGATACGCTGGTGATGGATAGTAAGGAGGGCATGTAATGCATGGTGCACTGAGTGTTATACACAACTAATGAATCATGGAACTTTACATCAAAAACCAGAGATGTACTGTATGGTGACTAACATAATATAATAAAAAATATGATTATTTAAAAAATAAATAAATAAAGATGTACTGTATGTTGACTAATTGAATTTAAATAAAATATGTTTATGTATTTTAAATATATATATATTTATATAGATAGATAGATAGATAGTCTGATTGCCATGCCAAGTAAGATGATTAGTAAAATGGAAATCTTCCAAACCAATAAAAAATAGCAGTAGATAAGCCATCAAAATTCTATTATTCAAACAAAAAGAAAATTATTTTGAAAAATGAAAGACCATAGACAAAGGGTAAATAAAACAAATTAACAGTAACTTATAGAAAAAGGGGGGGAAAAGTATCCTGTAAAAATAATTGCATTAAACTTAATTAACAGAGGAGTGATGTAAGCATTACAGCAGCAGAAAAATGTTACTCTTTTTAGTCTCCCCTTCTCAACAAAGAATTACACATCCATACAGGAACAAAAGCACCTTTGTGGAAACTTTGGAATTCAGCACAATATACAAAGGTATGCAGGAGGAATATCTTCCACTTATATATCCAGTTATAGGCAGGCAGACCTTGGTAGGAGCTACAGAAGCAGCCAAACACTGACCTTGCCCGAAATCCTATCTCCGTGCTCAGGAAAAATCTGAAGAGTGAAGAACTGGGCAGATAAACATAGAGGAGAGACAAATTGTACAAGTCTAGTCTTCCCAAGGGGAGAAACTAAAAGTTTGGCGACTACAGAAATTATAAGAGCTTTCCATTGGGACAACTTTCACCATCACCTGAGGCAACAATGCACAGGTCTGATCTAACAGGCAGTGGTGAAATCTCTCACAAGATAAACAGAGAGCAATGATTGAATGTCCATCTTCCCCAGTGGTGTGGTACACAGCTGCAGTAATTCTTTTCTCACCAGTTGCACCCAGAGTCCTTATGTGGAGCCTCTGCGAAAGGAAGGAGGGAATATATATATATATATTCATATATATTTATATATGAATATGAAAGATCCAGAGAATGCAAGATGGCAAAGGAGTAAGTGACCCCGCTTCAACTGGTCCACTGAATGTTGCTGGATGTCTATCAAACCATTTTGAACACTCATGAAATAAGCCAGAGATGTATGAATATATATCTGAATCTCTACAAGCAGAAAAGCAACCCCTTTTTGTAAGGTAGTACATGAGGAGTTGTGTTTGTGCAGGAGAGATATCAGAAGAAAAAGAGAAGGGGAGGGATCCTGGATAAGCTGGCTCCTGGAAAGTGATATAACACTGGAGTGAAAAATCGGAACCCTTAGAAATCTGCTCTAGTGACAGACATCCCTCTATGAAGGGGGCTCTGGAAATGAAAGGCAGAATTCTAGGTAGGGCATTGGGGTCTCAGGGTCCAAGGAGTCACAGAGTGGACACGGGTGCCTGAACCAGTAGAGTGCCTGAGCAGTGGATTGGGGAAGTAGGTTATGGTCAGCAAGGCTAGAAGTGCACTCTCAGCTTGGATTGCTATTAACTGAGAGCCAGTCCGCTTAGTAATCACCCTTTCCTTGAGCAGCCTGAAAAGGGTTACAAAGGGCAGAAGCACTCCTGGGCCCCCAGGACTACCTCAGAGAGTTGCAGTGGGCACACACCATGGGAGGCTGTAGTTTTCAGTGCATACAGAAGTGGAGGGTGTTATTAAAGAGGGCAGACTGCGATCTTTCTGCTCTGGACCAGAAGTTTGGGCATGGCCATTTTTGCTGCGATCCACTGAAGGGATGCAGAAAGTCCTTAGGGAAAAAAAGCCAAACAGAGGACAAGTTTGCACTGAGCCCATCTCCCTGACAGAGGGTGGGACAACTCTGCCCAGGGTGGGGATACCTGGGAAACAGTGAGAGAGGCCCCTTCCCCAGAAGACAGTATGGAAGAAAAGGTGGACAACAAGCTTATGGATTCCACAGGACTATAAAATTCCAATGCCTGGGAAAATAGTGTATTGAGTTCTAGGTGTTGACTCACGACTTGTTATTTTCAGATAGAATTCTCCTTTTCTTTTTTTTTTTTCTTTTTATTATGCTCTCTAAATCTCCTCTCTCTCTCTTTTTTTTTTTTTTTTTTTTTTTTTTTTCCTCCCTAAATCTCCTCTCTCTCTCTTTTTTTTTTTTTTTTTTTGCTTTTTTCTCATTTCAACTAGAGGCTTATTATACCAACTTATATTTCATAGTCATGTTATAACTTGCATTTTTTAACATCTACATATTTTTATAGATATATGAGCCCTTTTGGTCCTTTTTTTAACTTTTTTTCTTTATTTTATATATAGATATAGATATAGATATAGATTAGATATAGATATAGATATAGATATAGATATAGATATATAGTAATTTCCTGCAAATTTCCTTGCAATTTTGAGATGTAGTGTCTTCTGACACACAGGCCAAAATCCATCCAGGAACAAATGAAACACCTTGCTTTGGTCAACTGTGAGATTATACTACCTCACCCCCTCCCACCCTTTTTTCTTTCAATTTCTGTAGTATTTCATTTTGGCTTTGTTTTTCTCTGGTGGCTTCTACCCACTCCAGATGTTGCTAAGGTGCATTTTGCTTGGGATGCGGTTGATATTTTGGACCCTATTCATTACACACCGATTGTTTTATTTTTTTCTTTTTAAATTTTTTATTATGTTATGATAGTCACCATACAGTATCCTTAGTTTTTGGTGTAGTGTTCCATGATTCATTGTTTGCGTATAACACCAGTACTCCCTGAAATATGTGCCCTCCTTAATAGTCATCACTGGCCTATCCCAATCCCCCACCCATCTCCCCTCTGGGGGTGCATATGGCCCTTCTCTTTACTACGTCTGTATCATTGGGGTAAATACCCAGTAGTGCAAATGCTGGGCCATAGGGTAGCTCTATTTTGAACTTCTTGAAAGACTTCCACACTATTTTCTGAAGTGGCTGTACCAACTTCATTGGTTGAGGGATCCCTTTTCTCCACATCTTCTCCAACATTTGTTGTTTCTTGCCTAGTCCATTTTTGCCATTCTAACTGGTGTAAGGTGGTATCTCAACATGGTTTTGATTTGAATTTCCTGGTGGCTAATGATTTTGAACATTTTTTCAAGTGTCTGTTAGCCATTTGTGTGTCTTCATTGAAAAAGTGTCTGTTCATATCTTCTGCATATTTTTTGATTTGATTATTTCTTTCACATGTATTGAGTTTGAGAAGTTCTTTATAGATCTTGGATACCAGTTATCAAAAACCTGCCACAAAAAAAAAAGTCCAGGTCCTGACAGATTCCCCAGGGAATTCTACCAAACATTCAAAGAAGAAATATACTTATTCTCCCAAAGTTGTTTAAAAAAATAGAAACAGAAGGAAAGCTACCAAACTCATTCTCTGAGGCCGGGATTACCTTGATCCCCAAACCAGGTAAAGACCCCGTCAAATGGGAGAATTACAGACTGATATTCCTGATGAATATGGATGCAAAAATTCTCAACAAGATCTTAGGTAATAGGATTTAACAGTACATTAAAAGGATTATCCATCATAACCAAGTGGCATTCATCCCTGGTATGCAAGGGTGGTTCAACATTTGCAAATCCATCAGTGTAGTAGATCACATCAACAAGAAAAGAGTCAAAAACTGTATGATCATTTCAATTGATGCAGAAAAAATATTTGAGAAAATACAGCATCCTTTATGATTAAAACCCTTCAGAGTGTAGGGATAGAGGGTACATTCCTCAATTTCATAAAAACAATCTATGAAAAGCCTACAGCAAATATCATTCTCAATAGGCTCAAAGGCTTTAAGCCTTTCCCTTAATTTCAGAAACACTACAAGGATGCCAAATCTCACCGTTATTATTCAACATAGTACTAGAAGTCCTTGCAACAGCAATCAGACAACAAAATGGAATAAAATATAACAATTCACAAAGAAGTCAAATGGCCTCTCTTTGCAGATGACATAATACTTTATATGGAAAACCCATAAGACTCCACCCCCAAATTACTAGAACTCATACCACAATTAAATAATATGGCAGGATAAAAAATAAATGCTCAGAAATCAGTTCCATTTCTATACACGAACAATGAGACTGAGGAAGGGAAAATAGGAAATCGTTTCCATTTACAATAGTACCAAAAATCATATGATATCTCAGAATTAACTTAACCAGAGAGTGAAAGGATCTAAATTTTGAAAACTACAGGTCACCCTTGAAAGACATTGAAGAGGACATAAAATGATGGAAAAATTTTCCATGCTCACGGATCCGAAGAATAAACATAGTTAAAATGTCTTTGCAACTGGAGCAATCCACACTTTCAACACCATCCCAATCAAAATAGCAATGACATTTTTCAAAGAGCTGGAACAAACAGCCCTTATATTTGTGTGGAACCAGAAAAGGCTCCAAATAGCCAAGGAAATGTTGAAAAGGAAAAACAAAGCTCAGGGAATCACATTACCTGATTTCAAGCTGTACTACAAAGCTGTGATCACAATGGCACCATGGTACTGGCACAAAAACAGACGCATAGACCAATGGAATGGAATAGAGAACCCAGAAAAGGACCCTTGGCTATTTGGGCAACTAATCTTTGACAAAGCAGGAAAAAATATCCAGTGGAAAAAAGACAGTCTCTTCAATAAATGTTGCTGGGAAAATTGGACAGCTACATGCAAAAGAATGAAACTTGACCACTCTCTCACACTATACACAAAGATAAACTCCAAATGGATGAAAGACCTCGATGTGAGACAGGAATCCAGCAAAATCCTAGAAGAGAACATAGGCTGCAACCTCTTTGATATTGGCCACAGCAAATTTTTCATGACACATCTCCAAAGGCAAGAGAAACAAAAGATAAAATAAACTTGTGGTACTTCATTAAGTTAAAAACCTTCTTCACAGTCAAGGAAACAGTCAAAAAAAACTAAGAGACAGACCTCGGAATGGGAGAAGATATTTGCAAATGATGCTACAGATAAAAGACTAGTATCCAAGATCTATAAAGAACTTCTCAAACTCAATACACAAGAAACAAATAAACAAATCAAAAAATGGGCAGAAGATATGAACAGACACTTTTCCAATGAAGACATACAAATGCCTAACAGACACATGAAAAAATGTTCAACATCTTTAGTCATCAGGGAAATTCAAATAAAAACCACATTGAGATACCACCTTACACCAGTTAGAATGGCAAAAATTGACAAGGCAGGAAACAATAAATGTTGGAGAGGATGTGGAGAAAGGGGATCCCTCCTACATTGTTTTTTGGAATGTAAGTTGGTACAGACACTCTGGAAAACAGTGTGGAGGTCCCTTAAAAAGTTAAAAATTGAGCTACTCTATGATCCAGCCATTGCACTACTGCGTATTTACCCCTACGATACAGACGTAGTGAAGAGAAGGGCCTTATGCACCCCAGTGTTCATAGCAGCATTGTCCACAATAGCTAAATCATGGAAGGAGCTGAGATGCCCTTCAACAGATTACTGGATTAAGACGATGTGGTCCATATATACAATGGAATATTACTCAGCCATCAAAAGGAACGATTGCTCAACATTTGCTGCAACATAGAGAGGACTGGAGGAGATAATGTTAAGTGAAATAAGTCAAGCAGAGAAAGACAATTATCACATGGTTTCACTCATTTATGTAACATAAGAAGTAGGTAGATCGGTAGGAAAAGAAAGGGAAGAAGGAAGGGGGGTAAACAGAAGGGGGAAGGAACCATGAGAGACTACGGACTCTGGGAAAAAAAAAACTGAGGGCTTCAGATGAGGGTGGGGGAATGGGTTTAGGCTGATGATGGGTATTAAGAAGGGTACGTATTGCATGGTGCACCGGGTGTTATTTTTTTTTTTTAAGATTTTATTTATTCATTTGACAGAGAGAGAGACAGCCAGTGAGAGAGGGAACACAAGCAGGGGGAGTGTGAGAGAAAGAAGCAGGCTTCTAGTGGAGGAGCCTGATGTGGGGCTCGATCCCAGAGCACGGGATCACGTCCTGAGCCGCAGGCAGAAGCATAACGACCAAGCCACACAGGGCCCCATGCACCGGGTGTTATACGCAAGCAATGAATCATGGACTTTACATCAAACGCTGGGGATGTACTGTATGATGACTAACATAATACAATAAAAATTTTATTATTATTATTATTATTATTATTAAAATATATAACGCAGAATAAGAGAGTCTCTTCAAAAAATGATTTTAGGAAAACTGGACAGTAATGTACAAATGTAGGAATCTGGACAACTTTCTTATACCATACACAAAAATATATCCAAAATGGATAGAAGACCTAACTGTGAGACCTGAAATCATAAATATCTTAGAGGAGAACACAGGCTATTATCTCTTTGACATTGACCATAGCAATTTATTTCTAGATATGGCTTCAGTGGCAAGAGAAGCAAAACTTACTTAATTGAGACTTTATCAAGGTAAAATCTTCTGCACATCAAACAAAATAATCCAAAGAAGTAAAAGGCAAACTGTGGAGTGAGAAAAGATATTTGAAAATTATATATCAGATAAAGGGTAGTATCTAAAATATATGATGAAAATATAAAACTCAACACCATAAAACAAATAACTTGGGAACAATGGGGAGAAAACATGAGAAGACATTTTTCCAAAGAAGACATATAGATAACAAACAGACACATGGAATAATGATCAACATCACTCATTGTCAAGGAAACACAAATAAAAAATACTATGAGTTATCACCTCACATGTGTTAGAATCGCTAAAATTACAGTGACTAACAAAATAAAAAATAAAAATAAATAAAAAGAATGGCTAAATTTAACAACACAAGAAACAACAGGTGCTGAGTAGGATGTGGAGAAAGGGGAACCCTCCTGACACGTTGGTGGGAATGCAAACTGGTGCAACCACCCTGGTAAGTAGTACTGAGGTTACTCACAAAGTTAAAAATAGACCTCCTGTGTGGTCTAGCAATTGCACTACTAGGTTTTACCCAAAGAATACAAACAATAATTTGAATGCAAAGGGCACATGCATCCAAATGTTTATAGCAGTATTATAGCCAAATTATGGAAAC
Organism: Ursus maritimus; assembly: GCF_017311325.1. Taxonomy (NCBI): domain Eukaryota; kingdom Metazoa; phylum Chordata; class Mammalia; order Carnivora; family Ursidae; genus Ursus; species Ursus maritimus. The sequence goes on along the minus strand of NW_024426663.1, from coordinate 81,525,751 downwards.
AGCCCAAGTGTCCATCAACTGATGCATGGATAAAGAAGTGATATATATATTCATCAGAATATTACTCAGCCATAACAAAGAATGACATCTTGTTATTTGCAACTATGTGGATGGAGCTAGTGAGTATTATGGTAAGCAAAATAAGTCAGTCAGAGAAAGACAAATACCATATGATTCCACTCATGTGGAATTAAAATAACAAAACAAATGAGCAAAAGGAAAAAAGAGAGCGGCAAACCATGAAACAGATTCCTAACTATAGAGATGAAACTGAGTGTTACCAAAAGGGAATTGGTTGGGGAATGGGTTAAATAGGTAATGGAGATTAAGGAATATACTTCTGGCGAACACTGGTGTTGTATGGAAGTTTCAAATCACTATATTTTATACCTAAACCTAATTTGTAGATATCAACCACAAAAATATCTAAAAGATCACAAAAACATGGAGGTTAAATAATATGCTACTAAACAGTGAAATCAAAGATGAAATAAAATATAATCAAATACAAATGAAAATAAAAACACAACAGCCCCAAATCATTGGAATGTAGCAAAACTCTTCTATGTTTGAAGTTAGAACAATAAAGGCCTGTCTCATAAAGCAAGAAAAATCTCACATAAACAATTAACCTCACCAAAAAAGGAAAAAAAAACTAGAAAAATAAAAACAGTGTGAGGTCCCTCAAAAAGTTAATAATAGAGCTCCCCTATGACTCGGAAATTGCACTATTGGGTATTGACCCCAAAGATAGAGACGTAGTGAAAAGAAGGACCACATGCACCCCAACATTCATAGTAGCAATGTCCACAGTAGCCTCTCAACAGATGAGTTGATAAAGAGGATGTGGTCCATATATACAGTGGAATATTACTCAGCCATCAGAAAGAATGATTACCCAACATTTGCATCAACATCAATGGAACTGGAGGGGATTATGCTAAGTGAAATAAGTCAAGCAATGTGGAACATAAGGAATAACATGGAGGACATTAGGAGAAGGAAGGAAAAAATGAAGATTGGGAAATCAGAAGGGGAGACAAATCATAAGAAACTATGGACTCTGAGAAACAAACTGAGGGTTTTGAGGGGAGGGAAGGTGGGGGGATGAGTTAGCCCAGTGATGGATATTAAGGGGGCATGTATTTCATGGAACACTGGGTGTTATACTCAAACAATGGATCATAGAACACTATATGAAAAACTAACGCTGTACTGTATGGTGACTAACATAACAATAAAAAAATTTAAAAAAAGAAAAGCAAACAAAACCCAAAACCATTAGAAGGAAGGACATAATAAAGATTAGAGTCGAAATGAACACATTAGAAACAAAGCAATAGAATAAGTCAATGAAACTAGGAGCTCATTCTTTGAAAGACCTACAAAATTGATGAACTCAGCCATACTCATCAGAAACAAAACAGAAACAAAAAGAGACAGGACACAAATAAATCAGAAATGAAAGAGGAGAAACGACAACCAATACCACAGAAATACAAGGGATTATAAGAGGGTAGTATGAACAATTATATGCCAATGAGTTAGAGAATCTAAGAGAAATGGATAAACACCTAGAAACATACATCCTCCCAAAATTAAATAAGGAAGAAATTAAACATTTGAGCAGACCCATTACCAGCAATGAAATTGAATCAGTGATCAAAATACTCCCAGCAAAGAGAAATCCAGAGCTAGATGACATTAATGGTGAATTTGACCAGGCACCTGGGTGGCTCAGACAGTCAAGTATCTGACTCTTCCTTTAGGCTCAGGTCATCATCTCAGGGTTGTGAGATTGAGCCCTGCAGTGGGTTCCACACTGAATGTGGAGTCTGCTTGAGATTCTCTCTGTCCCTCTCCCTCTGCCCTCCACCAGTTCATACTCTCTAAACAAACAAACAAGCAAACAACAAATGTATGAATGTATGAATGGATGAATATACAAACAAATCTTAAAGATGAATTCTACCAAGAGTTAATACCTATTCCTCCCGAACTATTAAAAAGAAAAGTATAAGGAGAGTTTCAATTCATTCTATGAGTCCACCATTGCTCAGATACCAACTCAGATAAAACATTACAAAGATAAAGTGAAATAGTGGTCAATATCCCTGGAGAACATAAATGCAAAAAGTCTCTGGAAAAAGGTGGTTCAATATTTGCAAATCAATCAATGTGATACGTCAATCAACGAGAGAGGATAAAGAAACATGGTTATTTCCATTGATACTAAATAAGCATTTTGCAAAGTACATTATCCGTTCATGATAACAACCTTCAAAAAAGTAATTTAGAGGGAACATACCTCATCCTAATGAATATCCCATATGAAAAATCTACAGCTACTGTAATACTTAATGGTGAAGAACTAAGAACATTTCCCCTAGGATCACAGACAAGTAACGTAGTCCAGTCTCATCACTTTTATTCAGTATACTACTAGAAGCCACAGCAATATGACAACAAAAACAAGTAAAAAGCATCCAAACAAAAGGAAGAAGGGAAAATTCACTATTTGTAGATGACATGAGACTATATATAGAAAACTCAAAAGACTCCAGCAAAGAAACTACTAGAATTGATAAATAAACTCAGTAAGGTCATAGGATACAAAAACAATATGCAGAAACCTGTTGTATTTCCATAAACTGCTACTGAGGTAGCAGAAAGAGGAATATTAAGAAAACAGTCCCATTTATAATAGCTCCTGTAATAACATAATAACCTAATAAGCTTAACCAAAGAGGTTGACACATCATATAGTTTTTGAGCTTTAGAGGCTGCATCAGTGAAAGACAAGAGAACTCTATCAATCCCTCATACAATACTCTTGAGATAAATGGGGATAGATATACATAATATAAGAAAAATATTTTATACTATGGAAAAGGCTAAGGCCACATAAAACCTGGCATCTATTTCACAGATAAGATTTTACTGGTGATGGTGAAATTTGAGATTACTGTTAATATTGGTTAAGATTTCCAGTTAATAATAAGAAAAGATTTTTAAAAAGACATGAGGAGAGAACCAGAACAGTGCAACATAGATATCTTCTGTTGTTTTTTTGTTTGTTTGTTTTGTTTTGTTTATGTTGTTTTTGTTAGATCTCTTAATTGCATTCTTCTTCAAAGTCCCAGAAGGAGTTAATCAACAGCAAACCTCATCAACTCCCATTATGAGCATAGTAAAACCAGGATTATGTCACTGCCCTGTTTATCTTTATACTGCTAACTGCAGCCACACTCCATTTCTCAGATGGATAAGAGCTGCAGCATCATCTGATGCTGAGTCCAATCATATCGAAAGAACCTCAGGAGCAAAAGGGTAATTATTGTTTTTGGCTTGTTCTCCTTCTGATTCTTCAATATTTCCCTATCATCTATTTTTTATGAAAAAGAGCAAATGTGATTTTTTTTATATTCCAGTATCATTAACATAGAACTTTATATTAGTTTCATTTGTATGTTATAATTTCTCAGTGATCAACAAGATAGCCTTTGTTTGATTGAATTTTTCATGTAACAATAACTTACTGCAACATATTAGGAAATGTGTTTTTATTTCCATTATGTATGGAAAAAAAGAATACACATTCCTCCTATATTATTGGATGATGTGTTTGTTTTCTTGAGTCTAGAATTTTACACATAAATGAGACTGATTTTACTTTGGGTGGGAATTATTTCTGATAGAAAACTGAAACAAATGTCTCAAATATATTTATGTTTCATAGATGAAACTGACAGTGATGGATCATACCGAAATTGTAGGCTGTAGAGGGAATATAGTGTTCTAGAGAGCTAAGAGAGCATTATGAGCTCTGGACCCCAACATGGGAATTGAGACACAAGTCCTCTCCCAGGTAAATGATGTGATGCTAGGCAAATGACCTGGGAATCTGAATTATTTAATTTGTAAAAGGAACAAATAAGATGAGTAAGAGGTAACTCTTGGGGAAGATAAAATATTGTAAAGCAATAGAACAAAATCTGCTGTCAGCTTCAAATAAAGAGTTAATATTATTATACCACCACTAGTAATAAGTCCCCAAATTAAGTAGTGCTCTGTTCAGTTTATATTAAACTCAAGAAATAGGATACAGAAAAATAAGAATGACCAGTGAGGTAAATTACCTTTCATGGTACAGACAGCATTCCATTGTCTGTCTGGTTTGCCAGTTGGGCTGTTCAGTGTAGCTTGATCACAGTCATTCTCATTTACCAAATTGCAATAAAGGTTTGTTTCATTTTGGCCACAAATATTGACTCAGAAAGCAAGTATGTTTTCCTTGTCTTGGGTTTTCTTAATTTTGCACAGAGGTCAGTTTTCATCTACACGTAGATGTGGAATTTGACAGATTACATTTTTCAATACGATGTGTATCAGATTTGTTGGGTATTTATATTAAGGCATTAAATTAATTTTCAGTGTTGTCTACTGCTTCGGCACCCCGGAACTAGGAACTCTTAATAAGCTGAATATTGTAATCAGTCTTTGGAATCATGACAAGAGCATAGAATGTTTGGAAAATTAGTGATTATTCTTGAAATATCCCTGATTCATAACCACTTCTAAACTTTTCCTACAGAGAGGAGCCAATATTTCTTTTCATGTTGTAAGGACTTTTAAAATTTAACATTTCAGAAATTGAAAAGTTGAAAATCCTTAAAATCCATAAGACAAAATGTAAAAGAAGTTATTATTCTTTCCAGAAAGGAAAATGTATTTTACTGAATATTGGCTTGTTCCCTTTCTCTGAACCTGTACACGAATTACTGTAGATCTTAACTCTTTAACAATATATGTAATTACTCATCTGTAACTGATAATGTCTAAACACTTTTATTATTTTACATAATTTAATCCTGAGCATACGTGAGATCTAACTTTATTATCCTCTTTTTATGTAAAGTACATTTTTATGTAAAGTACATTTACTGAATTTACTTATAGATGTATTTTACTTCTGTTCTTTATTATCTTGAGTTTTTTTAAAACTAAACTTTGAATCACACACACACACACACATGCACACTATTTTTGTCTGAATAGATAGACTGTGACCTCCTTTAGCATAACCAATTTCAAGTTTATTTATTTGACTTTAGTATTTAATGCAGATATAGGCTTTGAGTAGCCAGATACAAAAGGGGGAATTGAATAGGAGTCAGAAACAACTCACTGTTGTTCAGTTTTTCTCTCTGCATCTCATTTTGCATGAAAAATGTTTTGCTACAGACAATAAAGTAGAGATGCTGGTGAAAACAACTGAAGACTTGTATATGAAAATGATCTTCTAAATGCTAGCACTCTCCCCTTAAATTTAGAATAAATGGTAGAAGCTTTACGTAAATGAAGTTGGAGAAGCTATACTAGACAAAACTAAGATAAAACCTTAAAGATCTGTTTAAACAGAGTTACAATAAGATATATAGATAATATATAGCTATATAGATAGATATAAATTATACATATATATATATATAATTTATATATAACAGATTTTTCAAATCCAAATCCTTATGTGTATGAATAGATACTAAATCTGGCAAACAGGAGAATTCATCTTATATCATAAAACAAAAATGGTAACAGCCATCTCTGACACAGAATCTGTACAATAATTACTGTAGATCTTTAACAATATATGTACTTACTCATCTATAACTGATAATGTCTAAGCACTTTTATTATTTTACATAATTTAGTCCTGAACATACTTAAGATCTAACTTATTATCCTCTTTTTATGATAGTGGACAAAATAATGGTGGGTAGAGGACAATCTGGACCCACAGTCATAGTCCAGACTCAAAGTATGGGATCCTTCATTGATGTTCCTAGGATATCTAAGGGGCTGACATTGGTGAGGAACTCATCTGTTCCTGTGGATGCATGGCTTACTCCACACAAACACAGAGCATCACACAGGAGATTCAAGTCTTTGGTATGATTATTTCCCAAATCGTATTTCAGTTACTTTCTTAAACTTTCATATATGGAACATATTTCTAACAGTATTTAAGATTTACCTGGATCTTTGAATCAGAGAGGTTGATTCCATTTTGACTTCCATAACAAAGCAAGGGGAAAAAACCTCTATAAATAAGGGGTTTTAAAAAATTATTCACTTTTTGTATTCTCTTTTTTTCTTTTTAAAGATTTTATTTATTAATTTGACAGAGGGACAGCCAGTGAGAGAGGGAACACAGGCAGGGGGAGTGGGAAAGGAAGAAGCAGGCTCCCAGCAGAAGACCCTGATGTAAGGCTTGATCCTGGAACACCAGGATCATGCCCTGAGCTGAAGGCAGATGCTTAACAACTGAGCCACCCAGGCACCCTCACTTTTTGTATTTTCAAAGGGTAGCGATTGTGCAATATTCCATGTTCATTAATAAACAACACTATCATCAGGAATTCTCAAAACCTTGAAATGTGGAAATTTTATTAGAAGTTACCAATATCCTTTGTTGTAAGTTCAATTAGCCAACATATAGTACATAATTAATTTCAGATGTAGTGTTCAATAAATTATCAGTTGCATATAACACCCAGTGCTCATCACATCACAAGCCCTCCTTAATATCCATCATTCAGTTACCCCAGTCCCCCACCAACTCCCCCTCCCCCTCAGTATCCCAGAGTTAAGAGTCTCTCACAGTTTCTCTCACTCTCTGATTAAAAGTTATTATATGCTCACAACAGGTGTAACTACCATCTGTCATGAAACATTATCAGGGTGTTGAAGAGTGGGACAAATGGGTGAAGGGGAGAAGGAGCTACAGTCCCCCAGTTATTGAATGATAAGTTACATGAATATAAAGGAGAACATAAAGAATATAGCTAATGCTATTATATTAGCAATGTAATGGGACAGTTGGTATCTATATTTGTGATGAACACAGCATAGTGTATAAACTTGTTAATGGAACATTGTAAACTACACTCAAATTCAAAAAATAATAAAATAAATAAAAATAACTGAGGGAAAAATTTAAAAAAATAAAAAATGTAATGTCATAGCCTATATTCCTTATGCTGAACCTTGTATTCCTGTGACTAATTTATTCCATAAGTGGAATACAGTATCTCACATTCTTCTTCACCCATTTTGTCATTGTTTCACCAATTTCTTCTCTGACAACCATTAGTTTCTTCTTTGTAGTTACAGATCCGATTCTGCTTTTTCTTTGTTCATTCATTTCTGTTTTCATATTCTACATATGGGAGTGAGGTCATGTGGTATTTATCTTACTCAGTATGACTTATTTCACTTAGCAAAATAACTATCTAGGCTCATCCATGTTGTCTTAAAGGGCACAATGTTATGGATTTTATGGCTGCAGAATATTTCATTGTCTGTACAGAACACACACACACAAACACACACACCCCACACTTTCCTTATGCATTCATCTATCGATGGGCAGTGATATTGTTTCCATATCTTGATGACTGTGAATAATGCTCTGGTAAGAATAGAGGTGCATATATAAATATACAATGGAATATTACTCAGCCATAGGAAAGAAAAATCTTGCCATTGGCATTGTCATGGATGAAGCTGGAGAGTATAGGCTAAGCAAAATAAGTCAACAGAGAAAGAGAAATGGTATATGATGTCACTTACATGTAGAATTTAATAAGCTGAACAAAAAAGCATAGGGGGAAAGAGAGGTAACTATAGATAACAAACTGATGTTTACCAAAGGGACATGGGAAGGAAAAGAGTTAAATAGGTGATGAGGGTTAAGGAGTACAAACGTTGTGGTATGTGCCAGGTGTTGTATACAAGTGTTGAATCACCATATTGTGCACCTGACACCAATATTACACTGTATGCCAAATAACTGGATATTAAATAAAAACTTTTTAAAAAGATCATATGAAAATTGAAGAAAAATAAGTTAAACACAGATGTCCATATATTAGTGTTTTTGCTTTATTCAGGGAAATGCATACCCAGTAGTGGAATTATTAAGGTAACAATATCTTTTTAGGATTTTTTTTTTACAGAGACAGAAAGAGAGCAGGGTGGAGGGCCAGAGTGAGAGAGAGAAAGAGAATCTCAAACACACTCTCTGTTGAGTTTTAATCCAAGTGGGGGGCTCAATCTCATGATCCTGAGATCATGACCTGGTCAAGAGTTGGAGGCTTAAACAATGAGCCACCCAGGTGCCCTAAAGTACCAATATTTGTGATTGACTGTGAATTTCACCATTTTTTAATTTCAGTTAGCCACTGTATAGTCCATCATTGGTTTTGATGTAGTGTTCAATGATTCATTAGTTGTGAATAACACCTACTGCTCATCACAACACCTGCCCTTCTTAGTACCCATCACCCTGTTAACCCACACCCACCCCACACCCCCGCTCCCCTCTGAAACCCTCAGACTGTCACCTGGAATCCAGAGTTTCTCATGGTTCATCTCCCTCTCTGATTTCTCCCCCTTCAGATTTCCCTCTTTTCCTCTATGGTCCTCCATGCTATTGCTTATGCTCCACATATGAGTGAAACCATATGATAATTGTCATTCTTTGCCTGATTTACATCACTTAGCATAGTGCCCTCCAGTTCCATCCATGTCGATGCAAATGGTGGGTATTCATCCTTTCTGAGGGCTGAACAATATTCTACTGTATATATGTACCTTTCCTCATCTTCTCTATCCATTCAACTGTTGAAGGACATCTCAGCTCCTTCCACAGTTTATCTGTTGTGGACATTGCTCCTATGAACATTGGGATGCATGTGGCCCTTCTTTTCACTACATCTGTATCTTTGTGGTAAATACCTACTAGTGCAATTGCAGGATCATGTGGTAGCTCTATTTTTAACATCTTGAGGAACTCCATATTGTTTTCCAGAATGGTGGTACAAGCCTACATTCCTACCAACAGTGTAAGAGGGTTCCCGTTTCTCCACATCCTTGCCAACATTTCTAGAAAATTTGTTCAATTAGAGGTAACTTATAATCCTACAATTTACTGGTCCTTAGAATGTCCCACAGTGTTGCAGTGTGTAAACATGCACACACACACACACACACACACACACACACACTCAAGCTCACTAAACATTTATTTCAGGTGCTCAAACCCATGAGTGATCTATTAACTCCACAGCTCTCCTTGGTTCACCAGGTAAAATCCAATGGAGAACACCACGTGGTTGGCCAACCATACTAGACGATCAGATTTTGACCTGGTCGGACTCTTCAGTCAATCCAAGCATCCAACTCTCCTTTGTGTGGTCATTTTTGTGGTTTTCATAATGGCGTTGTCTGGAAACACCATCCTGGTCTTTCTGATACACTGTGATATTCGTCTGCATAACCCCATGTACTTTTATATCACCCAGTTGTCTCTCATGGATGTGATGTCCATTTCTGTCACTGTGCCCAAGATGCTCATGGACCAGGTCATGGGTGTGAATAAGATCTCAGCCCCCGAATGTGGGATCCAAATGTTTGTCTATCTGACACTGGTAGGTTCAGAAGTTTTCCTTCTAGCTGCCATGGCCTATGACCGCTATGTGGCCATCTGCCATCCACTCCGTTATCCTATCCTCATGAACCATGGAGTGTGTCTCCTCTTGGTGTCTTCCTCTTGGTTTCTGGGATCTGTAGATGGATTTATGCTCACACCAGTCACCATGACCTTCCCCTTCTGCAGATCCCGGGAGATCCAACATTTCTTCTGTGAGGTCCCTGCTGTAATGAAGCTTTCCTGCTCAGACACTTCGCTCTATGAGACACTCATGTACCTGTGTTGTGTCCTCATGCTCCTCATCCCTGTGACAATCATTTCAAGCTCCTATTCTTTCATCCTCTTCACAATCCACAGGATGAACTCAGCAGAGGCACGGAAGAAGGCTTTTGCCACTTGTTCTTCCCACATGATGGTGGTCATCCTCTTCTTTGGGGCTGGCGTCTATACCTACATGCTCCCTACCTCCTATCACACCCCCGAGAAGGACATGATTGTATCTGTCTTTTATACCATACTCACCCCTGTTCTAAACCCTTTAATTTATAGTCTTAGGAATAAGGATGTCACAAGGGCGCTAAAAAAAATGTTGAATGTGGGATCTGTCCTACAGGAAACTATGAAGTAGGGAAAATTTGTACTATTTTTTTTCTTATTCTATAAATTAAAACTTTAGGACTTTATGCCAATGTTTTTCTTCAGATTCTTACACATGGTGTGTCATCACCTACTCATGCATTTTGGGGTAATTGTGTCCATGTATGGCAAAGCTCTTAATTTTTATACTTCTGCTTCAAAACAATTGTACAATTGTATTGTATCCATGTTACATTTTTCTGAATATTCATATTCTTAAGAAACACATGATGAAATTTTTAGAAACAAAGATCATAGGTGTTCAACTCATGACAGAGAGATGGGGAGAGAGGTGATAAACCAAATGGGGTATAAACTTATAGGAGAATCTAGTCAAAGGTACACGAGTGTTAATCATACTATTATTATTCATAATAACTTTCCACAAATTTGAAATTACTTAAGAATATAAAGAAAAAAACATAAAGCATCAGACTTTTGATTATTTTTAAAATATGTCCTTGCTGCATGCTGACAATATAAGCAACAAATCTGGAAATCATGCACATGTTAACATGGCTGATCATTACTGCAATAATCTAGTTGTTGGCCTGTGTTTAATTTGGGTCATTTTGTTCTTTGGTTCCAAACCTGAAGAAATCCAGTGGCTGTTACCTCTCTGAAATCATGAATATATTGTGGTAGAAGGTACTGTGGGAAAAACATTAACCCCAAGAAGGAGAGCTTAGGGAACCTTTCCTGCATAAGGTTGTATTGGAGATGAAATTTGAAGTTTGTAACTTATCATACAAACAAGCAGAGGAAGACCATCAAACATCCAATCCTTCATTTATTCAAAAAAAAAAAAAAAACCACACATCTTATGCTATAATAAAAAAAAAAACCTAATAGTTAAGTGAATTTATCATATAAATAACAGATGTCTACTATCTCTAAGGAAGATAATCTGTGTGTATTTTGTGCAAAGAGTTGTAATAAAATAAATACATTGCTTTGAGGCTTAAGTGGAAAGGGTGCAGCTCATCAGGACACACCAGTTCTACCTATGACATGTGAGTTCAACCAAACGAAGAGGCTCAATGGGGACCCTAGATCTCAGTGTTGAATCATGACTAGATATTACTTTCATGTGAGTATAGGAGGCTGGGACCAGGGCTCTTGCTCAAGGAACAAGGACATGATGTGACAAAAAAGGAACGTGATGAGCAAAGTTCCAGTGGTTGACCAAGCAGGAGAGAAATGTCCCAATAGCACCTCTTCCTGGTTCAATTTATAGCCTCATTTCTCGCCCTTTTGAGACCCAAATATTTACAAATGATATTAAAATGACCACACTTGGATTGTAGAAAAGTTAAATCAGTGGAAAATCAACTGAAGAAGAACAACATTGGAGGTTTGGAGACCAGGTGAGTGAGGACAATGAGCTGGGTAGTGTTAATCTAAGTGGAATGGATCATTCCAATTGGATTTATGGACTTTCGGGGTGTAAGTAGGCCTTGTTGAATCTGTTCCATAATACCACAAATTTGGTTGCATGTTTACCAGTTTCCAATTAGCTGTGACAACTTGTGATTTATCAGAAGGTTTCAAAAGGGGACATTCCCTTTTTTTCTTGACACACTTGATTCTTACACCACTAGAAAATAAGGATCTTGCAGTATTTTGGGAAACAATGTTAGATAATTAGTTTACAATATTTTTGTTGTAGTCAAATGAAATACCTAAGATATGTACACTTTTTAACTTCCACAATATTTGAATAGTGTGTATATCACCCCTCAATTTCTGGACCATAATAACACACACATTTGATGATTCCATTTAAAATACTATGGGCATGGGAACCAAACAGAGTAAAACAAAACAAAATGTTTTATAGAACCATATTTTTACAAAGATGACTTTTTACCCTATCTAAAGCAAAAAAAATTTAGATAAAATTATTTTAGAATGATGAATTATTATTATTTTTATAATAATTTTTAATATGTTAGTCACCATACAGTACATCCCTAGTTTTAGATGTAATGTTCCATGATTCATTACTTGCATATAACACCCAGTGCACTATGCAACACGTGCCCTCCTTAATACCCATCACCATCCTATCCCAATCCTCCACCTCCCTCCCCTCTGAAGCCCTCAGTTTGTTTCCCAGAGTCCATAGTCTCTCATGGTCCATTCCCCTTCTGTTACCCCCCCCTTCATTCTTCCCTTCCTTCTTCTACCGATCTTCCTACTTCTTATAGTCCATAAATGAGTGAAACCATATGATAATTGTCATTCTCTGCTTGACTTATTTCACTTAGCATAATCTCAGCATAATCTCCTCCAGTCCCGTCCATGTCACTGCAAAAAATGTTCAAAATATAATTTTCCAAGCTTATAATAATAAAGATTTATGAGAACTCTTCAGCTCAAAAATCTTCATCAACTTATATTTGTTATATTATATATAGTACATGATACTCAGAATTACTAGACATAGAGGAACATTTGGTGCTCCTAGATTTTTTTTTTTTTTGCATCTCGAATGTAAAAATGGAAGAGTTTCTGTCACTCACATGCACTAGCTTACAGTGTTACATAAGTAGCTGTGCACCAAAGTAGTTTAAATGCACAAACTTCAAAATATGTTCATGTGTTTGTGCTCATGATTTAACCAGCCCTTGGACAGAGAAGTAATTTTTAATCCATGAAAATAAACCCTCAGTGTTTCTATATCAAAGGACATGAAAAACTATGATTAAAATTATTACCAAATTAGGGCACCTGGGTGGTTCAATCAGTTAAGCATCTGTCTTTGGCTCATTTGTGATCCCAGATCAAGCCCCATGTTGGGTTCTCAGTTCAGTGGAGAGAATGCTTCTCCCTCTCTCTCTGCCTGCTGTTCCACCTGCTTTTGCTTTCTCTCTCTCTCTCTGTCAAATAAATAAATAAAATCTTAAAAAACAACAATTTTTAACAAATTTAGGAATAAACCACATGGATTAGGTGGAGAAGGTTGCATTGTTTTTCACAAATACAATGCTTTTTTATGGAATACTTTATTTAGTTGTTTATTTATTTTACATTATATGCCACTCACTGTTTAAATGATGTTATGTATATTAACTTATTCAAGCCTATTAAACACTTTGAAGCAGATATTATTTTTGGTGTTGTGGTGGTTGTTGTTGTTAAATTTATTTAATTGTGGTAGGAACACCTCTCATGAGATCAACCTCTTAGTAATTTTTTAAGTGTACACTATAGTACTCTTGACTATAGGGCAGATATTGATATTATCTCAGTTTACAGAGAAGGAAACTAAGGCACCAACAGGTCAGATAATTTTTTTGAGATCACTAGGAAGTAATGTCCAAATGGATATTTGCCAATAAGTGTGAAGTCTGAGTTGGTTGAGTGATGGCTTTTCTACAGTGAAAAATGGTATATTTGGGTTAAAGTTATTTCTGTCATCCTTGCTATAGACTGAAAACAGTGTACCAAGTTCTAGAGAAAACCAGTTTATTACACTATTTAACTGACTGACACTATGCATTTTCAGAGAGAAGATGGAAGATACCACATATCATTTTCAAATAATTTCCCAAGTGTGAATGTAATTACTCACAGTAAAATTTTGTAACAGTATAAACATGAATGCCATTGCAATATAAAGGATAAAGCATTACTGATATCAAATCATCACCACAGCAGTTTGTTTTCCATAATTTTAGAAGGATTGAATATTCTGTCTATACAGAAGTTAGTCTCCAGGAAATTTCTATGCTTGATACAGCAATTTATTGGTAGAGTAGTTTTCAAATTTGAGTTATGAAAATATTGCTATCACATGTGCGTGCTAGAGCTAATGATAATTACCAGTTAACATCTTAAGCAAAGCTTTGAATTTCCCAGCTTATAATTAATTTCATTTCTTAAATATTAAAGAAAGTCAACTTTTAGGTTTTGAGCAGAATGCGTCTGGATAAACATGACTCCCTAGATTGAAACCAGGTGGTGTAAAAATCAGGTCCACTTATAAAATCCTAACTAGCTTTTTGTAAGTGGCAAATAATACTCTATAATCAAGACAAATATTAGATGAGTAACTTGCATGCATATGTGTGATATATTTTACAAATGTGTGTATGTTGACTATATATATAATATATATATATATATATATACATACATTTATCTAGCTCTTTCATTTATTGAGGTTTACTGTGTACCAGGCACTAGGCTTGACTACTTCATACTTGTTTTTTTTTACTTTTTTCGAACTAGTATTAAAAACAAATCAGTATATCTGACATACAATATTATATTCATTTTGGTATATGATATAGTGCTTTGACAAGTTTATGTATTATGCTATTGTCACCACAACTATAGCTACCATCTGTCACCATACAACACTATTTAAATAGAATTGAGTATATTCCTTATGCTGTGCCTTTTATACTTGTGACTTGTTCATTCCATAACTCAAAGACAGTATTCCCAACTCCCCTTCACCCATTTTGCCCATCACTCCACCCTTCTTCCATCTGGTGAACATCATTTTGTTTTCTGTAGTTATAGGTCTGATTTTGCTTTTTGTGTATTCAATTGTGTTTTTAGATTCCATATATGACTGAAATCATATCGTGGCTGTCTTTCTCAGTCAGACTTATTTCACTTAGCCTAATGTCCTCTGGACCCATCCACATAATCCCAAATGGCAAGATGTCTTTATTTTGTAAGGCTGAATAAATATTCCATTGTATATCACATTACATAATTTGTCACATTGTTTACTTATTCATCGGTTGATAGACATTTAGTTTGTTTCCTTACCTTAATTACTATGAATAATGAAGCAACATGAAAGTGCAAATGCAAAGAAAGAAAGAAGAAAGAAAGAAAGAAAGAAAGAAAGAAAGAAAGAAAGAAGTAGAAAAGAAAAAAGAAAAGAAAGAAAAGAAAAGAAAAGAAAAAAGAAAAGAAAAGAAAAAAGAAAAAAAGAAGTGCAGATACCTTAATGAGATCAGGATTTCAATTCATCTGGCTATACATCCAGAAGAGGGGTTATTGATTGAAATGGTAATTACATTTTCAACATTTGAGAAACCTATATATTCTTTACAAGGTGGCTACACCAGTTTAAATTCCAACCAACAGTATGGAAGGGTTACCTTTTCCCCACATTCTCACCAACTCTTGTTCTTTTTTGTTGTTGTTGTTAGTAATAGTCATTCTAATAGGTGAGAGGTGATATTTATTGTGGTTTTGATTTGCATTTCCCTGAATAATTAGTAATGTTGATAAATATTTTATATATCTTTTGGCCATTTGTTTGTCTCCTTTGGAGAAGTATCTACTCAGTTCCTTTGTCATTTTTAAATGGGTTTTTAGCTTGTTTTATTTTGTTTTTGTTTTTGTTTTTCTACTATTGACTTTTATGAATTCCTCATATATTTTGGATATTAACCTTTTATATAAAATAAAGTCTGTAGATATTTTCTTCCATTTCGTAGATGCATTTTTATTTTGTTAATTGTTTCCTTTGCTGTGAAGAAGACTTTTAGTTTGAAGTCACATTTGTCTACTTTAGCTTCTGTTGCTTGGACTTTTGGTATTATGTGAAGAAACCTTTGCCCACTATAATGTTGAGAAGCTTCTAGCCAAATTTATTCCTTTAAGGAAATTATGGTTTTATTTATTTTTTTTAAAGATTTTACTCATTTATTTGAGACAGAGAGAGTGAGAGAGAAAGAGAGAGAGAGAGCATGAGGCGGGGAGGGTCAGAGAGAGAGGCAGACTCTCTACGGCACAGGGATCCCAATATGGGACTTGATCTTGGGACTCCAGGATCATGACCTGAGCTGAAGGCAGTTGCTCAACTGACTGAGCCAGCCAACCGCCCAAGGAGTTTATGGTTTTTTTTTTTTCATTTTTTTATTTATTTTATTATTACTATTTTCTTTTTATTTTAATGATATTTTATTATATTATGTTAGTGACCATACAGTACATCCCCGGTTTCCAATGTAAGGCTCGATGACGTGCCCTCCTTACTACCCATCACCGGTCTATCCCATTCCCCCACCCCCCTCCCCTCTGAGGACCTCAGTTTGTTTCTCATAGTCCATAGTCTCTCATATTTCATTCCCCCTTCTGATTACCCCCCTTTCTTTATCCCTTTCTTCTCCTACCATCTTCCTAGTTTTTATTAAACCTATGATGAGAGAAATCATATGATAGTTGTCTTTCTCTGCTTGACTTATTTCACTTAGCATTATCTCCTCCAGTGCCATCCATGTTGTAGCAAATGTTGAGAACTCATTCTTTCTGATAGCTGACTAATATTCCATTGTATATATGGACCACAACTTCTCAATCCAGTCATCTGTTGAAGGGCATCTCGGCTCCTTCCACAATTTAGCTATTGTGGACAATGCTTCTATGAACATTGGGGTGCATATGGCCCTTTTCTTTACTATGTCTGTATCTTTGGTGTAAACACCCAGTAGTGCAATGGCTGGATCATAGGGTAGCTCAATTTTTAACTTTTTAAGGGACCTCCACACTGTTTCCCAGAGTGGCTGTACCAACTTGCATTCCCACCAACAATGTAGGAGGGATCCCCTTTCTCCACATCCTCTTCAGCAATTGTTGTTTCTTGACTTGTCAATTTTTGCCATTCTAACTGGCGTAAGGTGGTATCTCAGTGTGGTTTTGATTTGAATTTCCTTGATGGCTAATGATTTTGAACATTTTTTCATGTGTCTGTTAGCCATTTGTATGTCTTCATTGGGAAAGTGTCTGTTCATATCATCTGCCCATTTTTTTGATTTGTTTATTTGTTTCTCGTGTATTGAGTTTGAGAAGTTCTTTGTAGATCTTGGATACCAGTCCTTTATCTGTAGTGTCATTTGCAAATATATTCTCCCATTCCGTGGGCTGCCTCTTGAGGAGGAGTTAAGATGGCGGAGGAGTAGGGGACCCCTTTTTCAGCCGGTCCCCTGAGTCGAGCTGGATAGATGCCTCTTAGTTTTTCTGACTGTTTCCTTGCCTGTGCAGAAACTTTTAATCTTGATGAAGTCCCATAAATTCATTTTATCTTTTGTTTCTCTTGCCTTTGAGGATGTATCATGAAAAAGGTTGCTTTGGCCGATGTCGTAGAGGTTGCTGCCTATGTTCTCCTCTAGAATTCTGATGGATTCCTGTCTCACATCGAGGTCTTTCATCCATTTGGAGTTTTTTATTTTTGTGTATGGTGTGAGATAGTGGTCAAGTTTCATTCTTTTGCATGTAGCTGTCCAATTTTCCCAGCACCATTTATTGAAGAGACTGTCTGTTTCCCACCGGATGTTTTTCTCCTGCTTTATCACATATTAGTTGCCCAAAGAGCCGAGGGTCCATTTCTGGGCTCTTCCTATTCGTTCCATAGGTCTCTGTGTCTGTTTTTGTGCCAGTACCATGCTGTCTTTGTGATCACAGCTTTGTAGTACAGCTCAAATCCGCATTGTGATGCCCCAGCTTTGTTCTTTCTTTTCAACAGTTCCTTGGAGATTCGGGGCCTTTTCTGTTTCCATACAAATTTAAGGACTATTTGTCTCCAGTTCTTTGAAAATGTCCTCGGTATTTTGATTGGGAGAGCATTGAAAGTGTAGATTGCTCTGGGTAGCGTGGACATTTTAACTATGTTAATTCTTCCGACCCATGAGCATAAAATATCTTTCCATCTTTTTATGTCTTCCTCAATGTCTTTTAAGAGTGATTTATAGTTTCTAGAATATAGGTCCTTTACGCTCTGGTTAGTAATTCCAAGGTAACGTATGGTTTTTTGGTGCTATTGTAAAATGGATGGATTAATTTCTCTTTTCTTCGGTCTGCTATTCGTAGGTATAGAAATGCAACTGATTTCTGAGCATTGATTTTTGTATCTCGCCACAGCAACTGAATTCAGTCTTATAACTTCTAATAGTTTGGGAGTGGCTTCTTTGGGTTTTCAATAGAGTATCTATGTCATCTGTAAGAGAGACACTTTGATTCTTCTTTGCTGATTGGATACCTTTGATCCCTTTTATTGTCTGATTGCTGTTGTGCAAGGACTTCTAGTACTATGTTGAATAATAGTGGCGAGAGTGGGCATCCTTGTCGAGTTCCTGATCTTAAGGGAAATGGTTCCAGCTTTTCCCATTGAGAATAATATTTGCGTAGGCTTTTCATAGAATGGCTTTTATGAGATTGGAGAAATGCACCTCTATTCCTACACTCTGAAGGGTTTTAATCAGGAAAGGATGCTGTATTTTGTCAAATGCTTTTTTGGCATCAATTTAGAGGATCATATGGTTCCTGAGTCTTTTCTCGTTGATATGATGTATCACGCTGATTGATTTGCGAATATTGAACCACGCTTGCATCCCAGGTATGAATCCCACTTGATCGTGATGGATAATCCTCTTAATGTACTGTTGGATTCTATTAGCAAGTGTCTTGTTGAGGATTTTAGCATCCATATTCATTAGGGAAATCGGTCTGTAATTCTCCTTTTTGAGGGGGTCTTTGCCTGGTTTGGGGATCAAGGTAATATTGGCCTCATAGAATGAGTTTGGTAGCTTTCCTTCTGTTTCTACTTTTTGAAATAGCTTTAGGAGAATAGGAATAATTTCTTCTTTGAATGTTTGGTAGAATTCCCCAGGAAAACCATCCGGGCCTGGAGTTTTGTTATTTGGAAGGTTGTTTATCACTGACTCAATTTCTTCATAATTAATTGGCCTGTTTAAGAAATCAGTTTCTTCCTGTTTCAATCTTGGTAGTTTATAGGTTTCCAGGAAGGATTCCATCTCTTCCAGATTGCTTAGTTTATTGGCATATAGCTGTTGATAAAAATTTCTAATAATCCTTCCAATTTCAATGGTAGAAACCAGAAGTATAGTAGAGCAGATCAACAGCACTAGAAGCTGGTTCTTTGAGAGAATCAATAAAATTGACAGACCACTGGCAACACTTATCCAAAAGAAAAGAGAAAGGACCCAGATTATTAAAATTATGAATGTGTTTATGGTTTTAGAGCATATGTTTAAGTCTATTCTTTAGATGTAATTGACATATAACATTATATTAGTTTCCAGTATAGAATATAATCACTCAATATTTGTATATAGTGCAAAAAGATCATCACAATAAGATTAGTTGACAAGAATTGCAATACATAGTAACAACTTTTTTTTGCGCCCTAGTAATCTTAATTTTTATTGTATTCACTTTTTGAAAATCCCATAGCCAAAAAAAGAAACAAACAAAAAAAGGAAATAAACATTAAAAAAATAACTGTTATTCATCATTTAGTAAGTATGTTTCTGACCAGAGTGTCCTGTAATATCTCTCAGATTTTTCTCAATAAACATCTTCTTTTTTTAACTCTGACACTAACTTTATCACTTTTTGTTGCTTTTTTCTTTCCCCTGCAAATATTATATATGCTATTATTGTACTTTTTATTAGCGTTTGATTTCACTCTTTTTCTATTTCCAATTTTTTTTTCTATTGATGGGAACTTTTAAGATCTACTATCTGAAAGTAACTTTCAAATATGCAATACTGTAATTTTAATTATAGTCACCACCCATACATTGCATTTGAATGCTTTATCTTATAAGTGGAAGTTTGCACCTTTAAATCACCTTCACCCATTTCACCTTCCCTAACTCCCACTTTTGGTAGCAACCCAAAGGGTCTATGTAACTTTGGGATTGCATTTTTTAAATATTTTATTTATTTATTTATTTATTTATTTATTTATTTATTTATTTATGAAAGAGAGATAGCAAGAGAGAGTATGAGCAAAGGTGTGGGAGTGGGGAGAGGGCGAAGCAGGCTCCCCACTGAGCAGGGAGCATACTGTGGTACTCCATCCCACGACCCTGGGATCATGACCTGAGTGGAAGACAGACACTTAACCAACTGAGCCACCCAGACATCCCAAAAGATTACATTTTTGAAAAATTACACTAATCTTTGATAAAGCAGGAAAAAGCATCCACTGGAATAAAGACAGTCTCTTCAATAAATGGTGCTGGGAAAATTGGTCAGCTACATGCAAAAGAATGACACTTGACCACTTTCTCACACCATTCACAAAGATAAACTCTAAATGGATGAAAGACCTCGATGCGAGACAGGAATCCATCAAAATCCTAGAGAAGAACATAGGCAGCAACCTCTACAACATCGGCCACAGCAACCTTTTTCATGACACATCTCCAAAGGCAAGAGAAACAAAAGATAAAATGAACTTGTGGGAATTCATCAAGATAAAAAGCTTCTGCCCAGCCAAGGAAACAGTCAAAAAAAACTAAGAGGCAGCCCATGGAATGGGAGAGGATATTTGCAAAGGACACTACAGATAAAAGACTGGTATTCAAGATCTACAAAGAACTTCTCAAACTCAATACATGAGACACAAATAAACAAATCATAAAATGGCAGAAGATATAAACAGACACTTTTCCAATGAAGACATACAAATGGTTAACAGACACATGAAAAATGTTCAAAATCACTAGCCATCAGGGAAATTCAAATCAAAACCACCTTGAGATATCACCTTGCACCAGTTAGAATGGCAAAAATGGACAAGGCAGGAAACAATAAATGTTGGAGAGGATGTGGATTAAGAGGATCCCTCTTACACTGTTGGTGGGAATGCAAGTTGGTACAGCCACTCTGGAAAATAGTGTGGAGGTCCCTTAAAAAGTTAAAAATTGAGCTACCCTATGACCCAGCCATTGCACTCCTGGGTATTTGCCTCAAAGACCCAGACGTAGTGAAGAGAAGGGCCATATGCACCCCAATGTTCATAGCAGCATTGTCCACAATAGCTAAATTGTGGAAGGAGCCAATATGCCCTTCAACAGATGACTGGATTAAGAAGATGTGGTCCATATATACAATGGAATATTACTCAGCTATCAGAAAGAACAATTTCTCAACATTTGCTGCATCATGGACAGCACTGGAGGAGATAATGCTAAGCGAAATAAGTCAAGCAGAGAAAGACAATTATCATATGGTTTCTCTCATCTATGGAAAGTAAGAACTAGGAAGATTGGTAGGAGAAGAAAGGGATAAAGAAAGGGGGTAATCAGAAGGGGGAATGAAGCATGAGAGACTATGGACTCTGAGAAACAAACTGAAGGCTTCAGGGGAAAGGGGGGTGGGGGAATGGGATAGGCTGGTGATGGGGGGTGTGGAGGGCACGTATTGCATGGTGCACTAGGTGTTATACGCAACTAATGAATCATCGAACTTTACATCAAAAACCAGGGATGTACTGTATGGAGACTAACATAATATAATAAAAATATTACTATAAAAAATTGCACATACAAGTGAGATCATTCAGTATTTTTCTCTTTTTCTCTATTTCACTTAGCATAAGATCCTCATGGCTTATCGTATTGTCACAAATAACAGTTTCTCTTTTTACAGATGAATAATACTCCATTTTATGTAGGCATGCATGTTTATATGTATGTGTGTGATTGTCAAAGTGTGTATCACAGTTTTTAAACTTAATTCATTAATCTATGAACATTTAGGTTGTTTCCATATATTAGCTATTGTAGATAATGCTGCAATAAACATGGAGGTGTATATAGTTTTTCAAGTTAGTGTTTCTGTTTTCTTCAGATAAATACCCAGAAGTGTAATTTCTGGAAAATATGGTAGATCCATTTTGAATTTTTAAAATAACTCTCTAGTATTGTCCATGGTTGCTGCCCAAATTTACATTTTACCAACAATGCACAAGTGTCCCCTTTTCTCCATATCCTGATTAACACTTGTTATTTCTTGCTTTTTTATTATAGCCATTCTCACAGGTAGAATGTGATATCTCAGGGTGTTCTTGATTTGTATTTACTTGTTTATTAGTAATATTGAGTGCGTTTTCATGTTACCTGTTGGCCATCAATATGTCTTCTTTGGAAAAATGTCTACTCAGATCCTCTGGCCATTTTTTAATCAGATTGGTTTTTTTTTTTTTCTTGTTGTTTTCGTCATTGTTTAGTTATATGAGTTCTTCATCTCTTTTGGATATTAACTCCTTACCAAAACTATAATTTGCAAACATTTTCTCCCATTTAGTAAGTTAATTTTTCATTTTGTTGATATTTTCCTTTCTTGCAAACAAACTTATAACTTTGATGCAGTCCCAGTTATTTATTTTTGCTTTGTTACTTTTGCTCCTGGTGTCAAAGAAAAAAAAAATCACCATGACTGAGGACAAGGAGCTTACTTGCCTATTTTTTCTTCTAGGAATGGAATAATTTCAGGTCTTACATTCAAATCTTTAATCCATTTTGAGTTAATTTTTTTGTGTATGGTTCAATATAGGGGTTAATTATTTATTTATGTATTTTTGCATAAATGCCCAGATTTCCTAACACTGTTAATTGTGGCTGTCTTTTCCCCATTATATACTCATGGATCCTTTGTCATAAATTAATTTACTTTATATTCATGGATTTATTTCTGGGCTCTCTATTGTGTTCCATTGAATATTGTGTCTGTTTTTATGTGAGTACAAAATTATTTTGAATATTGTAACTGTTATATGTATTGAAATCTGGGAGCATTATGCCTCCAGTTTTACTCATCTTTCTCAGGAGTGCTTTGATGATTCAGGTCCTTCTGTCATTCCATACAAATTTTAGGGTTTTTAGTTCTACTCATACAGAATTTGTCCTTCAAATATTAGTAAGGATTGCACTGAATGTATAGATTGCTTTAGGTAGTGTGGGTATTTTAACAATATTAATTCTTCCAATCCATGAACATGGCATATGTTTCTATTTATTTTTTATCTTCTATTTCTTTCATAAACACCTTATACTTTTAAGTGTACAGGTGTTTCAACTGCTTGTTTAAATTTGTTCCTTGGTATTTTATTATTTTTGATACAATTATAAATGCTTTTTTTCTTTATTTCTCTTTCTGTTAGCTTACAAGTAATGTAGAACTGCAACATTTATTTCAGTATTGCTTTTATATCCTGCAAATTTATGAATTCTTTTATTAGTTCTATCAGATGTTTAGTACAGTCTTTAGGAGTTTTTATGTACAATCTCATATTGTATCCTAACAGTGACTGCTTTAATTCTTCCTTACAAATTTGGACAACGTTTATTTCTTCTTTTTGGCTCATTCCTCTGTCTTGGACTTCTAATGTTGAATAAATGTAATGAGGGAGAGCATCCTTGTCTTGTTCCTAATTTTAGAGGAAAATTCTCATCTTTTCACCTCTGTATGTAATGCTAGCTGTGGTCTTGACACAGGTGGTCTTTATTATGTTGAGACATATTTCCTCTCTACCCACTTTGTTGAGTTTTTATCATAAACAGATACTGAATTTTGTCAAATGCTTTCTCTACATCTGCTGAGATGATCATCTGAATTTTATCCTTCATTTTCTTAATGTGGTTTACCACATTGATTGATTCTCAGTTCAACCAGCTCTTCTTTCTGGAATAAATCCCACCCAATCATGGCGCATGATTCTTCTGATGTATCTTCAGTGGTTCTTCTAATGTATCTTCTCCTCATTGTTGTAATAGGTTTGCTAATATCTTGTTTGAAAGTTTTGAACCTGTTTATCAGGCATATTGGCATACAAGTTTCTTTTCTGTGTTTAAAGATTTATCTATTTACGAGAGAGAGAGAAAGAGAGAGAGAGAGAGAGAGAGAGAGAGAGAGAGATGGAGAGAGAGAGAGAGGCAGCAATGGGGGAAGGTTAGAGGAGGAAGGGGAGAGAATTTTCATCAGGCTCCCCACTAAATGTGGAGCCCAACACAGGGCTCAGTCTCACCACCCTGCAATCATGACCTGAGGTGAAATGAAGAATCAGACTGATTCTTAACTGATTGAGCTACCCAGAAACCCCTGTAATGTTCTTTCCTTGTGGTATCTTTGTCTGGTTTTGGTATCAAGTTAATACTTTCCTCCTAAAATGAATTTGGGAGTGTTCCCTCCTCTTTTATATTTCGGAGGCTTTGAGGATTGGTATTCTTTAAGTGTTTGGTAGAATTCACCAGGAAAGCCTTTTGATCTGGAATTTGTTTTTTGGGAAGTTTTGATTACTGATTCAATGTCTGTATTAGTAATTATTCTGTTCAAATTTTCTATTTCTTTTTTAATTAATTTTTGACACTGTGTAGTTTATTTTTTGTAGTATCCAGTTTTTATTTAAATGCCAGTTAGTTAACATACAGTGTAATATTAGTTTCAGGGGGAATATTTAGTGATTCATTGATTATATACAACACCCAGTGCTCTATTTTTTTTAACTTGTATTTAAATCCCAGGTGACATACAGTAAAATATAATTCCATACAACTCCTGGTGCTCATCATAAGTGCAGTCCTTAATCCCCATCATCTATTTAACCTATCCACCCTTCCCTCTCTATAATCATCAGTTTTTCCCCTATAGTTACGAGACTGTTTCTTGGTTTGCCTCTCTTTCTTTTTTACCCTATGATTGCTTTGTTTCTAAAATTCTACATATGAGTGAAATCATATGGTATTTGTCTCTCTCTGACTTATTTTGCTTAGCATAATATTCTCTAGCTCCATCATGACATTACAAATGGCAAGATTTCATTCTTTTTATGCCTGAGTGGTATTCTATTATATATATAATATATAATTCAATATACATATAATATAATAATTCTATTTCATGTATATAATTCTATTATATTATAATGTCTTTATCCATTTATCTGTCAGTGGACACTTGGGCTACTCCCATATCTTGGTAATTGCAAATAATGCTACACTAAACATTGGAGTGCATGCATTCATTTGAATTAAAGTTTCTGTGTGTTTGGGTAAATACCCAGTAGTGCAATTGCTGGACCATGTAGTAGTTCTATTTTCAACTTTTTTGAGGAACCTCCATAATATTTTCCAGAATGGCTGAACCAGTTTGCATTCCCACCAACACTGCACAAGTGTTCCTTTTTCTCCACATCCTTGCCAACACTTGTTGTTTCTTGTATTTTTAATTTTTGCCATTCTGACAGCTCTAAGGTAATATGTCTTTATGGGTTTGATTTCCATTTCCCTGATCATAAATGATGGTAAACATCTTTTCATGTGTCTGTCAGCCATCTGTATGTCTTCTTTGGAAAAAAAAAAGTCTATTCAGCTACTCTCCTCATTTTCTAATAAAATCTTTTTTTTTCCTTTTGTATGAGTTATTTCTATATTTTATGCCTGAACCCCTTACCAGATATATCATTTGTAAATATCTTCCCACATTTGGTAGGTTGTGTTTTTACTTTGTTGATTATTTTCTTGCCTGTTCAAAAACTTTTTATTATGATGCATTCCCAATAGTTTATTTTTGCTTTTGTTTCCCTTGCCTCAGAAGACATATGTATTAAAATATTGCTATGGCTGATATCAGAGAACTTATTGCCTGTTTTCTCTTCCAGAGTTGTTATGGTTTCAGGTCTCTCATCTAGCTCTTTAATCCATTTTGTGTTTATTTTTGTGTGTGGTGTTAGAAAGTAGTTGTTTCATTCTTTTACATATAGCTGTTTAGATTTACCAGCCCTGTTTATTGAAAAGACTGTCTTCACCCCATTGTATATTCTTGCTTACTTTGTCATAGATTAATTGACCATAGAAATGTGTGTTTATTTATTGTCTCTATCATGTTCCATTGATCTATGTGTCTATTTTTGTGCCAGTTCCATATTGTTTTGAACAGCTTTGTAGTGTATCTTGAAATCTGGAATTGTGATATCTCCATCTTTCTTCTTCTTTCCCAGAATTGCTTTGGCTCTTTGGGGTTTTCTGAGGTTACAAAAATTTTAGTAGTACATGTTCTAGTTTTGTAAAACTGCTATTGGTATTTTGATAGCAATTGCTTGAATCTGTTGATTGTTTTGGTTATTGTGAGCATTTTGACAATATTAATTCTTCCAATCCATGAGCATGGAATATCTTTTCATTTGTGTGTGTGTGTGTGTGTGTGTGTGCGTGTGTGTGTGTGTGTGTGTGGTGCTTGATTTTGGTATCAGTATAGTGATGACTTTCTAGAATGTGTTTGTAAGATTTCCTTCCTCTTATATTTTTGGAGTATTTTCCTAAGAATAGGTATTAACTTCTCTTTAAATGTTTGGTAGAATTCACTACTGAATGCATCTGTTCCTGGACATTTACTTTTTGGTAGTTGTTGATTACCAATTCAATTTCATTACTTTTATTTTTTTTTAAAGATTTTATTTATTCATTTATCAGAGAGAGAGAGAGAGGAAGCCAGAGGAGCAACAGGCAGAGAGAGAAGGCTTCCTGCTGAGCAAGAATCACAATGAAGGACTTGATTGCAGCACCCTGTGATCATGACCTTAGCCAAAGTCAGATTCCTAACCAACTGAACCAACCATGCATCCTTCATTTATCTTATTTTATTATTTTATTTTACGTTATTTTATTTTTGTTTGTTTCACATTTTTATTTAAGTTCCTGTTATTTAACACATAGTGTAATATTGGTTTTTGGAGCGGAATTCAGTGATTCATCACTTCCATACAACACCCAGTGGTCATTACAACAAGTGCCCTCTTTAATACCCATCACCCATCTGGCCCATCCCATGCCCACCTCCCTCCATCACCCCTCAGTTTGTTCTCTATAGAGTGTATTATGCTAAGCTAAATAAGTCAGTCAAAGAAAGACAAATAGCATATGATTTCACTCGTAGGTGGAATCCAAGAAAGAAAACAGATGAACATAGAGGAAAGAAAAGGAAAAACAGAGAGGAAAACCATGAAATGTAGTTTAGTTTTACCTGTGTTTGAACATTTCACAAAGTGAGTTATGCAGCATGCACTCTTTCTGTCACTGGTTTCACTCTTTTTCTTTGAGATTCATGCATGGTTTTCCATATAGGTTCAGTTCACTATTTTCCCATTGTCATAGAATATAAATGTATTCTTATTACTATTAATATTTTGTTGAAACTTGTGGTGATTTTTAATATTGTTTCCACAAGCTTTCTTGGACATAATTGTCCAAAGTAATTTTATTACACACACCATTATCAGTGTATGAGTCTCTGTGTGTGAGTGTGTAAATATTCCAAGTGTTCTGAGGTTCTCACTATTATTTCCTGAAATAAATCCTACCTTCTTAAAGCTTTAGCTGTTGTTTTTTTGTTCTATTACTTTGTTGTATTTAGTTTACTAAGTTTTTTGTTTAGGATATACATGAGGGAATATATTATATATAATACACATATATATTATACATATATATTAAATATATTCTCTATTACACTTCTTGTTTGATTCTGATGTCAAATTAATAACTTCACAAAGCACTTTATTGATCCTCATTTTTTTTCTATGTAGAATGTAACTTTCCTTTTTTAAATTTAAATTCAATTAGCAATTTCAATTACTTCTAATCAGTCTATTCAGAATTTCTGTTCCTTCCTAGTTTAGTAATGGAAGATTGCAATTTATCCATTTCTTATACATTGTCCAGTATGTTGCCGTATATTTTTTCATAGTATTCTTTTATAAGACGTTATACCTCTGTGGTATCAGTTGTTATTTCTCTTCATATTTGATATTATTTATTTGGACCCTTTATTTGTAGTTGCCTTGATGAGTCTGGTTAAGGGCTGTCAATTTAGTTTATCTTTTTATAGAAACTACTGTTGGTTTCAATCATTTTTTTCTATTCTGTTTTTAGTCTCTACATTATTTATTTTTGCTCTGATCCTCATTATTCCCCTACTTCTACTCACCTTGGTCTTTGTTTGTTCTTCCTTTTCTAGTTCCTTTAGGTGTAAGATTAGATTGTTTATTTGATTTTTTGAGTGTTGTTCTTTATTTTTTTACAATTTTTATTTTGTTTGTTGGCCAGCATATATTACATCCTTTGTTTTTGACATAGTGTACAATGATGCATTAGTTGCAAGTAACGCCCATTGCTCATCACCACACATACACTTCTTAATAGGTATCACCCAGCTACCCCATCCTCCCACTTCCCACTCTTCTGTAACTCTCAGCTTGGCTCCCTAAGTCCAGAGACCCTTATGGTTTGACTCCTACTCTGATTTCTTCCCATTCAGTTTTTCTCCCTACCCCTGTGGTCCTCCTCACTATTCCTTATGTTCCACATGTGAGTGAAACCATATGATAATTGTCTTTCTCTGCTTAACTTACCTCAGTTAGCAAAACCTGCTCCAATTCCATCCATGTCGATGCAAATGGTAGGTACTCATCTTTACTGAAGGCTGAGTAATATTCCATTGTGTGTGTGTGTGTGTGCGTGTGTGTGTGTATATATATATCTATATCTATATCTATAGATATAGATATAGATATATATAGATATAGATATAGATATAGATATAGATATAGATATAGATATATCACATCTTCTTCATCCACTCATCTGTTGAAGGTCATCCCAGCTCTTTCCAAAGTTTGGATACTGTGGACAATGCTCTTATTAACACTGGAGCGCATGTGCCCCTTCTTTTCACTACATGTATACCTTTGTGATAAATAGCAAGTAGTACAATTGCTGGGTGGTAGGGTAGCTCTATTTTTAATGTCTTAAGGAAGCTCCATACTGTTTTCCAGAGTGGCTGTACAAGCTTACATTCCCACCAACAGTGTAAGAGGGTTCCCCCTTCTCCACATCCCTGCCAATACTTGTTGTGTTTTATTTTATTAATTTTAGCCATTCTATCTGGTGTATTGTGGTATCTCATTGTGGTTTTGATTTGTTTTTCCCTAATAGTGATGTGGAACATTCTCTCATGTGTCAGTAAGAAAGTATGTGTTCTTTGGAGAAGTATCTGTTCATGTCTTCTGCCCATTTCTTGACTGGATCACTTGTTTTTTGGGAGTGAAGTTTGAGAAGTTCTTTATAGATCTTGGATACCAGCCCTTTATCCATAATGTCATTTGCAAATATATTCTCCCATTCCATGGGCTGCCTTTTAGTTTTGTTGACTGTTTCCTTTACTGTGCAGAAGCTTTTGTCTTGATGAAGTCTCAAAAACTCCTTTCTGCTTTTTTTCCCCTTGCCTTTGGAGCTGTGTCTTGAAAGAAGTTACTGTAGCCGATGTCAAAGCGGTTGCCCCCTGTTTTCCTCTAGGATTTTGATTAATTCCTGTCTCACATTGAGGTCTTCCATCCATTCTGAGTTTATCTTTTTCTAGGGTGTAAAGTAATGGTCCAGTTTCATTCCTCTATATGTAGCTATATGTATCCCATAACCACTTATTGATGAGACTGTCTTTTTTAACTGGATATTTTCCCCATTTTGTCAAAGATTAGTTGACCACAGAGGTGAGGGCCCATTTCTGGAGTCTCTATTCTGTTCCATTAGTCTATGTGTCTGTTTTTGTGCCAGTACTGTGCTGTCTTGATAGTCACAGCTCTGTACTATAACTTAAAGACAGGTATTGTGATGACCCCAGCTTTTCTTTTCTTTTTCAGCATTCCCTTGGCAATTCAGTGACTTTTCTGGTTGCATACATATTTTGGATGATTTATTCCAGCCCTTTGAACAATGCTAATGGTATTTTAATAGGGATGGCATTGAAAGTGTAAATTGCTCTGGGCAGGATATATATTTTAACGATGTTTATTCTTCCAATGAGCATGAAATGTTTTACCATCTTTTTGTGTCTTCCTCAATTTCTTTCATACATGTTCTATAGTTTCTAGAGTATAGATCCTTTACCTCTTTAGTTAAATTCCTAGGTATCTTATGGTTTTTGTTGTTATTGTGAATGGAATAGATTCCTTAATTTCTGTTTCTTCAGGTACATTGTTAGTGTGTAGAAAAGCAACTGATGTCTGTACGTTGATTTTGTAACCTGTCACATTTCTGAATTGCTATATGAGTTATAGTAAATTGTGGGTGGAGTCTTTTGGGTTTTCCATATAAATGATCATGTCATCTGTGAGGAGGGAGAGATTGACTTATTTATTTCTTTTTGTTGTGTGATAGCTGAGGCTAGGACTTCTAGTACTATGTGGAACAAGAGTGGTAAGAGTTGGCATCCCTGTTATTTACCTGATCTTAAGGGAAAAGCTCTCAGCTTTTCTCCATTGATAATGATATTACTGTGGGCTTTTCATACATTATTTTTCTGATATTGAGGAATTCTCCCACTATCCCTATACTCTGAAGAGTTTTAATCAGGAATGGATGTTGTATTTTGTCAAATGCTTTTTCTGCATCAGTTGGGACGATCATATAATTCTTGTTTTTCTTTTACTTCTGAACACTACCATGTTCATCGATTTGAGAATGTTGAACCACCCTTGCATCCCAGTCATAAAACCCACTTGGTCATAGTGAATAATCCTTTTAATGTACTGTTGGAGCCTATTAGCTAAGATCTTATTGAATATTTTGGCATCCATGTTTATCAGGGACATTGGTCAGCAATTCTTTTTTGGGGGGAGCTGGGGGGTCTTTGCCTGGTTTTGGAATCAGGGTAATGCTGGCCTCATAGAATGAGGTTGGAAGTTTTCCTTCTGTTTCTATTTTTTGGAACAGTTTCTGTAGGATAGGTATGATTTCTTCTTTAAATGTTTGGTAGAAATACCCTGGGAAGCCATCTGGCCCTGGACTCTTGTTTTTTGGGAGGTTTTTGATGACTGCTTCAATTTCATTAATGGTAATTGGCCTATTCAGATTGTCTATTTCTTCCTGTTTCCGTCTTGGTAGTTTGTAAGTTTCCAGGAAGGCATCCATTTCTACCAGGTTGATTAATTGGTTGGCATATAGTTGCTGGTCATAATTTCTAATAATTGTTTCTATTTCCTAGGTGTTAATCATGATCTCTCCCCTTTCATTCATGATATTATTAATTTGTGCCCTTTCTTTTTTTCTTCTGGATAAGTCTGGGCTGAGGTTTATTGATCTTATTAATTCTTTCAAAGTATCAGCTTCTAGTTTCATTGATCTGTTCTACTGTATTTCTGTTTCTATTTCACTGATCTCGTTCTGAGTTTTATTATTTCTTTTCTCCTGCTTGCTTTAGGCTTTATTTGCTGTTCTTTCCCCCAGCTCCTTTAGGTTTTGTGTTAGCATGTGCATTTGGGGTTTCTCTAATTTTTTGAGAGAGGCTTGGATGGCAATGTATCTCCCCTTTGGACCACCTTTGTAGTATCCCATATGTTTTGGACTGATGTGTTTTCTTTCTCATTGCTTTCCATGAATTGTTTACATTCTTATTTAATTTCCTGGTTGACCCATTCATTCTTTAGCAGGATGGTCTTTAACTTCCAAGTGTTTGAATTCCTTCCATTTTTTTCTTGTGATTGAGTTCCAGTTTCAAGGCATTGTGGTCTGATATCATGCAGGAAATAATCTCAATCTTTTGGTCTTGGCCGAGACCTAATTTGTGACCCACTATATGGTCTATTTTGGAGAAAGTTCTGTATGCACTTGAGAAGAATGAGTATTCTGTTGTTCCAGGGTGGAATGTTCTGTATATATCTACAAAGTCCATCTGGTCCAATGTGTCATTCAATGTTCTTGCTTCTTTATTGATCTTCTGTTTAGATGATCTGTCCAGTGCTGAGAGTGGAGTGTTAAAATCTCCTTCTATTAATGTATTATTGTCGATCTGATTCTTTATTTTTGTCAACACTTGGCTTATGTAGTTGACTGCTCCCATGTTGAGGGTATAGATATTTACAATTCTTAGATTTTCTTGTTAGATAGACCCTTGAAAAATAATATGTTGCCCTTCCGGATCTGTTATTATAGTCTTTGATTTAAATTCTAATTTGTCTGATATAAATATTGCCACCCCAGCTTTCTTTTGAGGTCCATTGGCATGAAAAATGATACTCCATCCCTCATGTTCAGTCTGGAGGTGACTTTCGGTTCAAAATGAGTCTCTTGTAGACAGCATATTGATGGGTCCTGTCTTAGTATCCAACCTGCAACCCTTTGCTGTTTCATGGGAACATTTAGGCTCTTCACGTTGAGGCTTACTACTGAAAGATATGTGTTTATTGCCATCCTCTTGTCTGTACAGTCCCTGTTTCTGTAGATTGTCCCTGTAAATTTCTTTTTTTTTAAGATTTTATTTATTTATTTGAGAGAGAGAGAGAGAGACAGCGAGTGAGAGAGGGAACACAAGCAGGGCCAGTGGGAGAGGAAACATCAGGGTCCCAACATAGGAGCCTGATGTGGGGCTTGATCTCAGGACTCTTGGATCATGCCCTGAGCCAAAGGCAGACATTTAACAACTGAGCTACCCAGGCGCCCCTGTAAATTTATGTTCCATATGTCTCTTGGGGTCTTTCTTCTTTTACAGAATTCCAATTAGTATTTCTTGCCAGGCTAACTTGGTGGGCACATATTCTTTCAGTTTCTGCTGGTCCTGGAAGCTGTTTATCTCTCCATCCATTATGAATGACAGCCTTGCCAGATAAAGTATTCTTGGCTGGGTATACCTTGAATATGTCTTGCCAGCCCTTTCTGGGACAGCTCTGACATTATTCTGATGCTCCTCCCTCTGTACATAAGGAATCCCTTCCCCTTAACTGCCCTTAGGATGGCTTCCTTTGTTCTATGATTTGTGAGTTTTTCTGTTACACACCGGGGTATTGGTCTGCTCTCCTTGGTCTTGGGAGGGGTCCTCTCTGCCTGTAGGACATGAATGCTTGTTTCCCTCCCCAGATTAGGAACGTTATCAGCTTTGATTTGTTCAAATATATGTTCTAGTCCTCTTTCTCTCTTCACCCACTCAGGGACCACAATGATTCTGACATTGGAACGTTTCATGGTGTCATTGGTTTCTCTTCAGTCTGTTTTTATGGATTTTAAGCTTTTTGTTTCAGGCCTCCTCCTATTTCTTCCTTTCTATTATTTTACCTTCTAGATCACTGATTTGTTCTTCTGTCTCATATGCCCTAGCTGTTAGAGAATCT
This sequence comes from Ursus maritimus, assembly GCF_017311325.1. NCBI lineage: Eukaryota > Metazoa > Chordata > Mammalia > Carnivora > Ursidae > Ursus > Ursus maritimus. The sequence continues at coordinate 81,492,683 of NW_024426663.1, read as the reverse complement.
AGTTCAGACCGCATCTCATTCATAACATTTTTAAGGTTGGCCTGATGAGCTCTCACTTGTGCTCTTAAGGATTCTATATTTCTGTTAACATTTTTCTCAAGTCTAGCTTTTGTTTTCATAATTCTTACACTGAAGTCTATTTCTTTTTTTAAATTTTTTATTTATTTATTTTTTATAATAATATTTTTTATTATATTATATTAGTCACCATACAGTACATCCCTGGTTTTTGATGTAAAGTTTGATGATTCATTAGTTGCTTATAATACCCAGTGCACCATGCAATACGTGCCCTCCTTACTACCCATCACCAGCCTATCCCATTCCCCCACCCCTCTCCCCTCTGAAGCCCTCAGTTTGTTTCCCAGAGTCCATAGTCTCTCATGCTTCATTCCCCCTTCTAATTACCCCTCCTTTCTTTATCCCTTTCTTCTCCTACCAATCATCCTAGTTCTAAGTCTATTTCTGACATCTTGGTTATATCCATATCCATTAGGTCTGCAGGAGAGGCCATTGTCCCTGGTTCTTTTCTTTGTTGGGAGTTCCTCCTCCTAGTCATTATGTTGAGGGGTGGTTGAGTGAATGTACAAAGTTGAAAATATCAACCACAATCCAGGCAAGGAGTACCCTGGGAAAGATCTGAGTGATCAGGAACCACCACCAAAAAAATCCAGCAAAATGATCCCCAAGAATAAGATTTATAACATTAAAAAGGGAGAGTTAGGGTAGGGGCCTATAACCTCTCAATGTGGGCAAGCTGGGGTGTTCAGTTCTTCCTGGGTGTATTTTGTTCTGTTTGTTAGAGAACTCTACTTCCGAGAGTTACAGGGAAAGTAAAACTGGTATATATAAAAAGGTAGTATTGAATAAGGAAAAAAAGACTATATTGAAGCTTGTATCTATCTATCTATCTATCTATCTATCTATCTATCTATCTATCTATCTATCATCTATCATCTACCTATCTATAATCTATCTATCTATAAGGAAAACAAAGTATAGGTGTGAAAGAGTACAAGTTAAAAAGTTACTATAGAATATGTTGTACTAAGCATCTAGTTGAATTGATAAGCAGGTAAAAATAAAAGAGAAGAAACATGAGAACGAATAAGAAAAAAAAAGGAGGGTGGAGGGGTGGGGTTATAAACTCTCAATGTGGGTGATGTAGGGTGTGTCATTTCTTCCTAGATGTATTTTGTGAAAAGTTACTATAGAATATGTTGTATTAAACATCTAGTTGAAATGATAAGTAGGTAAAAAGAAAAAAAAACAGAGAAGAAACAAGAGAAAGAATAAAAAAGTATTAAGTCGTATCTAAGAAAAACACAGGCTGTGAGGCAACACCAGGAGCTCAATATACTATATTCCCCTGGTGTTGGGGTTTTACAATTTTATGGGGTCCCTCTGGTTGTCTTCCTCTTCTTCCTCCAGCTTGTCTTCTGGGGGAGGGGTCTGCCATGTTCTTGTTTCGAGGCAACCCTGCTTGGTCTGAGTTTCTCATGTCACTGAAAATCTAAGATTCCATTCTTTTTTATGGTTTATGGCTAAGTAACTTGTGCATATGCATATGTATATATACATACACATATATATATTCTTTATCCATTCATCAGTTGATAGACATTTGGACTTGTTCCAAAGTTTGGCTACTATTGATAATGCTGTTACAAACCTGGGGGTGCATGTATCCCTTTGAATCAATATTTTTATATCATTTGGGTACAAACCTGGTAGTGAAATTGATGGATCATAGGGGAGTTCAATTTCTAACTTTTTGAGGAAATTCCATACTGTTTTCCAGAGTGGCTGCACCAGTTTGCATTCCAACAACATTGTAAGAGGGCCCCCCTTCATCAGCATCCTTGCCAACAGCTGTTGTTTCCTGCGGTGTTAATTTTAGCCATTCTGACTGTTATGTGGTGATATCTCCTTGTAATTTTCACTTGTAGTCCCCTGATGATGAGTGATATTCAGCATTTTTCATGTGTCTTTTGACCATCTGGATGTCTTCTTTGAAAAATACCTAATTATGTCTCCTGCCCATTGGATTATTTGTTTCTTGGGTGTGGAGTTTTATAAGTTCTTTATATATAGTTCTTTATTAGAAAGAACCTTATTTATAAATTCTTTATATATACACATATGTATATACATGTATACATATATGTATCTTTTAACTTTTTAACTTAAGTTTTTATTTAAAGTTCAGTTACTTAACATACAGTGTAGTAGTAGTTTCAGGTGTAGAATTTAGTTATTTCAACAGTTCCATACAACACCCAGTGCTCATCATAACATGTGCACACTTCTTAATCCCCAACACCTATTTAACTCATCCACACCCCCACTTCCCCTCTGGCAACCATCAGTTTGTTCTTTATAATTAAGAGTGTGTTTCTTGGTTTGCCTCTCTCTCTTTGTTTGTTTGTTTGTTTGTTTGTTTTGTTTTGTTTGTTTTTTTCGTACACTTGTTTGTTTTGTTTCTTAAATTCCACATATGAGTGAAATCATGCCATTTGTCTTTCTCTGACTGACTTATTTTGCTTAAGTTGATGTTTTTTGATAATGTACAGTAGGGTCTATTTATATTATTTTACATGTGGCTATCCAGTTTTCCCAGTACCATTAACAGAAGAGACTCTCCTTTCCCCTTTGTGTATTATGGGTAGTGTGTTCTTATCAAAATTAGTTGTTTATATATGCTTGTATTTATTTATAGGACCTCTACTCTTTTTTAGTGGTCCGTTTTATTTCCAATATTTCCATACTTGTACCATCCTGTTTTGGTAACTACAATTTTGTAATATAATTTGAATTCAAGAAGCATGATACCTTTAATCTGTTCTTTATCAAGAGGACATTGACTATTCAGGATCTCTTGTTGTTCCATAAAAGTTTTAGATTTTTCTCACCCATTATATAAACTGTCATTGGAATTTTGACAGAGATTGCATTGAATCTATGGAGAGATTTCAGGAGTATGGACATAGTAACCCTATTAACTCAACTGATCTATGAACATGGGATATCATTCCATGCATTTATATCCTATTCAATTTCTTTCAGTTAATGTGCTATAAGTCTCAGTGTATAGGTCTTTCAACTCTTGAGTTAAATATGTTCCTAAGTGTTTATTCTATTAGGGTTGCTTCTTGATTTCCATTTCTGGTAGATCATTGCTAGTATAAAGAAATGCAACAGTTTTTGCATGTTCATTTTGTATAATGTAACCTTACTAAATTTGGTTAGACTAACAGGTTTTTTTGTTTCCTTGTTTGTTTTGTTTTTGTTTTGTTTTTGTAGAGTATTTAGGATTTTCTACACATAGAATTATGTCATCTGCAGGCAGATATAATTTTATATCTTCCTTTCTGATTTGCATGTTTTTTACATTTTTCTTATCTGATTGCTCTTGTTAGTATTTTAGTATGATGCTATATATAAGTGGTGAGAATAAATGTCCTTCCCATGTTCAAAATGTGAGACAAAAAGCTTTTAGTTTTTCTCCACTGATTATGATTTCAGTTGCTGGCTTTCCATAAATGGGCTTTATTGTATTGAGGAAATTTTTTGGATCTATTTTGTAGAACATTTTTATCATGAATGGACTTTGGACTTTGTCAAATACTTTGTCTGCATTTAATCAAATAACCATATGCTTTTTTAAATTTTTGTTCTTTTACTGTAGTTTGCCTCTTTGTTTTATTTGCACATATTAAATCAACCTTGCATCCCAAGGATAAATCCCCCTAGTTCTTGATTTATAATTTTTTTGATGGTTGTTGAATTCAATTTGTTAGAATTTTATTCAGAAGTTTTGCATCTATGTTGTTTAGACATATTGGCCTGTATTTTTCTCTTTCTGTAGTGTTATTTTGTTTTGTTTTGTTTTGCTTATTATTACAATTACCCTGGTTTCATAAATGATGTTGAAATCATTCCTTCTACTTCTGTGTTTTAAAAGAGTTTAAGAAGGATTTGTATTAATTTTTTCTTCAAATGTTGGTAAAATTCAGCAGGAAAGCCATCTGGCCCCGAGATTTCTTTCTTAGGAGATTTATTATTATTATTATTATTATTATTATTATTATTATTATT
>NW_024426663.1:81462911-81488575 GCF_017311325.1 Ursus maritimus | reverse complement strand
TTATTATTATTATTATTATTATTATTATTATTATTATTATTTATTACTTGTTTTCCCACTTATTGGTCTATTCAAGCTCACTACTTCTTGTTAATTCAGTATTGGTAGGTTGTACATTTCTAGGAATTTATTCATTTCTTCTTGACAATGCAGTTTGTTCACATGATATTATTTAATGTAATTCTTCATTATTTTTTTCTGAAGCACCTGTTGTAATAGCTCCTATACTTCATATTTGTTTTTTCTGGTAATGCAAAATATTATTTATTTATTTACTTTGTTTCTTAACGTTCTGTCCTTAAAATTTATTTATTTATTTTAGGGAGAGAGAGAGAGCATGAGTGGGAGAGAAAGAAACTCAAGCAGACTCCATGGTACCGAATGCAGAGCCATACCTATATAAATTATTCATTTATAGGTTGCCTACGAGAGACTCGCTTCAGATGTAAGGACACAAAGTTTAAAAACAAAAAGAAAAAAATGTTTCATGCAAATGGAAAGTAAAGGAAGGTGGGATAACTATATAGAGACAAAATAGATTTAAACAGACTGTTCAAAGAATCAAAAAAGGACATTAAAATGATAAAGGAGTTAATCCAACAAGACAATAAAACACTGTAAAAAATTATGTGTCTAACACAGGAGCACTTAAATATATAAAACTAATATTAAGAGACTTAAAGTGAGAAATAAACAACAATAAAATAATAGAAAGGAACTTTAATACCCCCACCTTCATTAGTATTTAGATAATTCATGCAAAATTAATGAGGAAACATTAGTCTTATATGACACATTAGATCAGATAGACTTAACATATATACAGAACATTTCATCCAAAAGCAACATACACATTTTCTTCAAGTGCACATGGAATATTTTCCAGGATAGACCATATTTTAGGACCCAAAACAAGTCTTAAAAATTTTTTAAAAGATTAAACTCATATAAGTATCTTTTATTACCACATGGTATGAAACCAGAAGTCAATTATAAAAAGAAAACTGGAAAATCCACACGTATGTGGAGATGAAACAATATCTTACTGAAAAAACAATGAATCAAAGAAAAATCAATGAATAAAATAAAATGTGGCTTTAAATTAAATGGAAATACAACATACCAAAATATACAGGATACATCATAATCAAGTGGGTTTTATTCCAAAGATTAAAATATGATTAATCCTCAGCAAACCAGTCAATGTGATGAACCACATTTATGAAATGAAAGATAAAATCATATGATCACCTCAATAGTTGTAAGAAACCATGTGACAAAATTCAATATATATTTATGATTTTAAAAAACTGGGTATGGAGGAAATTTATCTCACCATAATAAAGGCTAAATATGTCAAACCCAAGGTCAGCATCATACTTAGAGGTGGAAAGTTGAAAGCTTTCCTCTAAGATCAGGAACAATACAAGGATGCTCACTCTTATCAGTTCATTTAACATAGCATTGTAAGTCTGATCCAGAATAATTAGGCAAGAAAAAGAAATAAAACATGTCCAAATTTGAAGGGAAGAAGCAAAACTGTCTCTAATTAGAGACAGCATGATTTGATACATACAAAACCTTAAAGACTGAACCAACAACAAAAACAACAACAAAAACTGTTAGAATTAATAAATGAACTCATAAAGTTGTAGGGTACAAAATCAATGCACAGCACTATATTTCAATTCTATATACTAATAACAAACAGAAAGGAAAATTTTAAAAATTTCATTTATAATTGCATCAAAAAGAATAAAAGACAAAAGAACAAATTTAAACAAATAGCTGAAATACTTATATGCTGAAAACCCTAAGAAACTGATGAAAGAAATTGAAGAGGACACACATAAATGGAAAAATATACCATGCTCATGTTTTTGAAAAATTAATATTATTAAAACCTCAATAATACCTAAAGAAATCTATACATTAAATGCAACTCCTATTAAAGTTCTGTGAAATAAAACAAAGACTCCTAAATGTTGTATGGAACCACAAAATACCCTGAATAGCCAAACAGTCTTGAGCAAGAAGGGTAAATCTGGAGACATCATCTTCCTTGATTTCAAACTATATTATGCTTATATTTATAAAAACAGTATGTATTAGCATAAAAACAGAAACACCATTCAATAGAACAGAATAGAGTGGCTTCTGGGGAGCTCAGTCAGTTAAATGTCTGACTCTTGATTTTGGCTCAGGTCATGATTTTAGGGTTGTGAGTCGAGCCCTGCGTCAGGCTACACACTGAGCATAGAATCTGCTTAAGAGTCTCTCTCTCTCTCCCTCTCCTTCTGCCCCTTGCCCCTCTCCCCCCCCCACAACACATTCACACATGGTAAATTAATTTCTGACAAAGGACCCATGAATATACCATGGGAGAAAGGACAGTCTTTTCAATTAATGGTGTTAGGAAATCTGGACAGTCACATGCAAAAAAAAAAAAAAAAAGAAAGAAACTAGACCACTATTTTACAGCACTATACACAAAAATTAATTCAACATGGATTAAAGATTTTAATGTAAGACTTGATATCATAAAATTCCCAGAAAAAAAAAATAGGCAGCAAGCTCCTTGTTATTAGAATTGATGATAGTTTTTTTTTATTTGACACCAAAAGCAAAGGTAACAAAAGCAAAATTGAATATATATATAGGTTTACATCAAACTAATAATCATCTTCACAACAAAAGAAAACATCCACAAAATGAAAAGGCAAACCAACTATGGGAGAAAAAGTTTGCAAATTATATTTCTGATAAGGAGTTAATATCAAAAATGTATGAAGGACTCGTACAACTTCATAACCACCACCAGCATTACTACCATCACAACAACAAAACCCATGCAATCTGATTTAAAAATGGGCAGAAGATCTGAATAGACACTTTGTCAAAGACATATGCATGTCCAACAGGTACATGAAAAGGTGTTCAAAATAAAAATCATTATAGAAATATAAATTTATACCACTCCAAAACATCACCTCATGCCTGCTAGAATGGATAATAAAAGCAAGAATTAGCAAGTGTTGGAGAGAATGTGGAGAAAATGCAAACCTTGTGCATTGCTGGTGGAAATCTAAATTTGGGCAGCCACTATGGAAAACACTAAGGAAATTTAAAAAAAAAGAATCAAATTAGAAATACCATATGATCCAGCAATTCCACGTCTGGATATTTTTCTGAAGAAAACAGAAACACTATATATAAAAGATATATACATCCCCATCTTCATCACTGCATTATTTGCAATAGCCAGATATGGAAACATCTTAAGTGTTCATAGATGAATAAATTATTTTTTTAATTTTTATTTTGTTATATTAGTCACCATACAGTACATCCCCAGTTGTTGATGTAATGTTCCATGATTCATTATTTTCATATAACACCCAGTGCACCATGCAATATGTGCCCTCCTTAATATCCATCACTGGCCTATCCCAATCCCCCACCCCCTCCCTTCTGAAGCCCTCAGTTTGTTTCCCAGAGTCCACAGTCTCTCATGGCTCAATCCCTTTCTGTTTACCTCTTCCATTCTTCCCTTCCTTCTCCTACCAATCTTCCTATTTCTTGTGTTCCATAAATGAGTGAAACCATATGATAATTCTCTTTCTCTCCTTGACTTATTTCACTTAGCATTATCTCCTCCAGTCCCGTCCATGTTGCTGCAAATGTTGTGTAATCGTTCTCTCTGATGGATGAGTAATATTCCATTGTATATATGGACCACATCTTAATCCAGTCATCTGTTGAAGGGCATCTCGGCTCCTTCCATGATTTAGCTATTGTGGACAATGCTGCTATGAACATTGGGGTGCATATGGCCCTTCTCTTCACTACGTCTGTATCTTTGGGGTAAACACCCAGTAGCACAATGGCTGGATCACAGGGTATCTCAATTTTTAACTTTTAAAGGGACCTCCACACTGTTTTGCAAAGTGACTGTACCAACTTGCATTCCACTGACAGTGTAAGAGGGATTCCCTTTCTCCACATCCTCTCTAACATTTGTTGTTTCCTCCCTTGTCAATTTTTGCCATTCTAACTGGTGTATGGTGATATCTCAAGGTAGTTTTGATTTGAATTTCCCTGATGGCTAATGATGTTGAACATATTTTCATGTGTCTGTTAGCCATTTGTATGTCTTCATTGAAAAACTGCCTGTTCATACCTTCTGCTCATTGTTTGATTTGATTATTTGTTTCCCGTGTATTTTTTTTTCCAATAGGACTTTTTTATTATTATGATGTTCTATTAGCCACCACGTAATACATCATTAGTTGTTGATGCTGTGTCCAATAGGACTTTTCAACAGGGGGATTTTATTCTATTTATTTTATTTTTTAATAATATTTATTCTGTTATATTAGTCACCATACAGTACATCCCCAGTGTTTGATGAAATGTTCCATGATTCATTACTTGAATAAAACACCCAGGGCACCATGCAATATGTGCAATACTTAATATCCATCACCAGCCTATCCCAATCCCCCTCCCCGCTCCCCTCTGAAGCTTTAGTTTGTTTCCCAGAGTCCATAGTCTCCTGTGGTTCATTCCCCCTTCTATTGTCATTTACAAATATCTTCTCCCATTCCGTGGGCTGCCTCTTAGTTTTTTTGACTGTTTCCTTGGCTGTGCAGAAGCTTTTTATCTTGATGAAGTCCCACAGATTCATTTTTTCTTTTGTTTCTCTTGCCGTTCGAGATGTGTCATGAAAAAAAGTTGCTGTGGCTGATGTCAAAGAGGTTGCAGCCTATGTTCTACTCTAGGATTTAGATACATTCCTGTCTCACATTGAGGTCTTTCAACCATTTGGAGTTTATCTTTGTGTATGGTGTGAGAGAGTGGTCAAGTTTCATTCTGTTGCATATAGCTGTCCAATATTCACAGCACCATTTATTGAGGAGACTATCTTTTTTTCACTGGGTGTTTTTTCCCACTTTCTCAAAGATTATTTGCCCAAAGAGCCGAGAGTACATTTCTGGGTTCTCTATTCTGTTCCATTGGTCTACGTGTCAGTTTTTGTGCCAGTACCATGCTGTCTTTGTGATCACAGCTTTGTAGTACAGCTTGGAATCCAGCATTGTATTGCCCCCAGCTTTGTTTTTCCTTTTCAACAATTCCTTGGTGATTCGGGGTCTTTTCTGGTTCCACACAAATTTAAGGGCTGTTTGTTCCAGTTCTTTGAAAAATGTCATTGATATTTTGATTGGGATGACATTGAAAGTGTAAATTGCTCTGGGTAGCATAGACATTTTAAATACGTTAATTCTTCCGATCCATGAGCATGGAATATTTTTCCAACTTTTTGTGTCTTCCTCAATGTCTTTCAGGAGTGATTTGTAATTTCTAGGATATAGACCCTTTACGTCTCTGGTTAAGTTAATTCCAAGGCAACGTATGATTTTTTTTATTTATTTTTTATAATGATTTTTTATTATATTATGTTAATCACCATACAGTACATCCCTGGTTTTTGATGTAAGGCTCGATGAGCACTGGAGGAGATAATGCTAAGTGAAATAAGTCAAGCAGAGAAAGACAACTATCATATGATTTCTCTCATCTATGGAACATAAGAACTAGAATGATCAGTAGGGAAAGAAAGGGATAAAGAAAGCAACGTATGATTTTTGGTGCTATTGTAAATGGAATGGATTCCCTCATTTCTCTTTCTTCAGTCTCGTTGTTCGTGTATAGAAATGCAACTGATTTCTGAGCATTGATTGTAACCTGCCTCATTACTGAATTTCTCTATAAATTCTAGTAGTTTGGGGGTGGAGTCTTTTGGGTTTTCTATATAGAGTATCATGTCATCTGTGAAGAGAGACAGTTTGACCTCTTCTTTGCCAATTTGGATACCTTTTATCCCTTTTTATTTTCTGATTGCTGTTGCAATGACTTCTAGGACTATGTTGAATAATAATGGTGAGAGTGGGCATCCTTGTCGTGTTCCTGATCTTAAGGGAAAGGCTTTCAACTTTTCTCCATTGAGAATGATATTTGCTGCAGGCTTTTCAAAGATGGTTTTTATAAAATTGAGGAATGTACTGTCTGTCCCTACACTCTGAAAGGTTTAATTAGGAAAGGATGCTGTATTTTGTCAAATGCTTTTTCTGCATCAATTCAGAGGATCATATGGTTCTTGACTCTTTTCTTGTTAATATGATCTATCACACTGATCGATTTGTGAATGTTGAACTACCTTGCCTCCCAGGGATGAATCCCACTTGGTCTTGATGGATAATCCTTTTTATGTACTGTTGGATCCTATTAGCTAGGATCATGTTGAGAATTTTGGTGTCCATATTGATCAGGGATATCAGTCTGTAATTCTCCTTTTTGATGGGGTCTTTGCCTGGTTTGGGGATCAAAGTAATACTGGACTCAGAGAATGAGTATGGTAATTTTCCTTCTGTTTCTATTTTTTGAAACAGCTTCAGGAGAATAGGTATTATTTTTTCTTTGAATGTTTGGTAGAATTCCCCAGGGAATCCGTCAGGCCCTGGACTCTTGTTTTCGGGACATTTTTGATCACTGCTTCAATCTCTTCATAATTAATTGGTCTGTTAAAATAATCACTTTCTTCCTGTTTCAGTCTTGGTCGTTTATAGGTTTCCAGGAAGGCATCCATTTCTTCCAGTTTGTTTAATTTATTGGCATAAAGCTGTTGATAAAAGTTTCTAATGATCCTTCCTATTTCATTGGTGTTGGTTCTGACCTCTCCCTTTTCATTCATGTTCTTATTAATTGGGTCCTTTCTCTATTCCTTCGGATAAGCCTTGCCAGTGGCTTATCTATTTTATTTATTCTTTCAAAGAACCAGCTTCTAGTTCTGTCGATCTGCTCTACTGTGCTCCTGTTTTCTAATTCATTGATCTCTGCTCTAATCTTGATCAATTGCCTTCTCACGTGTGGGTTAGTGCTTTTCTTCTGTTCCAGCTCCAGCTTCTTGAGGTGAGAATATAAAAACTGATTTTAGATTTTTCTATTCTTTTGAGTGAGGCTTGGATGGATATGTATTTTCCCTTAAGAACCTCATTGGCAGTGTCCCACAGTTATTGGATGAATGCATTTTCATTCTCCTTGGCCTGCAGAAATTGTTTAAGCTGATTTTTAATTTCCTGGTTTACCCAATCATTCTTGAGCAGGATGGTTCTTAGTTTCCAAGTGTCTGAGTTTCTCCCAATATTTTCCTTTAGATTGAGTTCCAGTTTCAAAGCATTGTGATCTGAGAATATGCATGGAATAATATGAGTCTTTTGGTATCAGTGGAGAACTGTTTTGTGACCCAGTAAATGGTCTATTCTGGAGAAAGTTCCATGGGGAATCAAAAAGAATGAGTATTCTGTTGTTCTGGGGTGTAGTGTTCTGTATATATCTATGAGGTCCATCTGGTCCAGTATGTCATTCAAAGCTCTTGTTTCTTTGTTGATTTTCTGCTTAGGTGATCTATCTATTGTGGCTAGCAGAGTTTTGAGATCCCCTTTTATTAACGTATTATTCTCTGTGTGTCTCTTTATTCTGGTTAAGAGTTGGCTTGTGTATCTTGCTGCTCCCCTCTTGGGGGCATAGATATTTATAATTGTCATATCCACTTGTTGGATATATCCTTTAAGAATAATGGAGTGTCCATCTGTATCTCAAACAACAGTCTTTAGTTTAAAATCTAATCTGTCTGATATGAGAATTGCTACCCCAGCTTTCTTTTGGGGTCCATTGGCATGAAAAATGGTTTTTCATCAATTCACTTTCAGTCTGGATGTATATTTAGGCTCAAGATGAGTCTCTTGTAGACAGCAAATGGAAGCATCATGTCTTTTTATCCAATATGGAACCCAGAGGCATTTTATGGGAGCATTTAGGCCATTCAAATTGAGAGTGATTATTGAGAGATATGATGTTAATGATGTCATGTTGCCTGTGAAGTCTTTGTTTCTATAGATTGTAAATTTCTGTTCTGTATCATTCTTGGGACCTTTTTACTTTTGTAGAACCCCCCTTAATATCTCCTGTAGGCCTGGTTTGGTGGTTATGAATTCGGTCAGTTTCTGCCAATCCTGGAAGGTCCTTATCTCTCCATAAATTCTGAATGACAGCCTTGCTGGATAAAGGATTCTTGGCTGCATGTTCTTCTCAGATAGAGCTTTGAAAATACCCTGCCAACCCTTCCTAGCCTGCCAGGTCTCTGTAGACAGGTTTGACATTATTCTGATATTTTTCCCTCTGTACGTACGGATTTTCTTCCCCTTGGCTGCTTTCAATACTGTATCCTTGGTTCTAATATTTGCGAAATGCACTATGATGGGCATGGTCAAGGTTTGTCTTGGTTGAATTTGGGAGAGATCCTCCCTGCCTCTTGGACATGAATGCTTGTTTCCTTTACTAGATTAGGGAAGTTTTCAGCTACAATTTGTTCAAATATCTCTTCTAGACCTCTTTCGTTCTCCACCCCCTTGGGGATCCCAATGATTCTGACATTGGAACGTTTCATTGAGTAAGTAATCTCCCGTAATCTGCATTCTTAAGATTGGATTTTTTGAGGCCAGTTTCTGTTTTAACTTTCTCTTCTACCATCCCATCATCCAATTCACGAATTCGTTCTTCTGCCTATTTACCCTGGGCATCAGAGAGTCTAGTTTAGACTACATTTGATTCATAGCATTTTTAGTTTCTGCCAGACTCGCTCTCATTTTCGCCCTTAGAGATTCTATATTCTCGTTAATATTTTCGTTGATATTTTTTTAAGTCTACACATCATCTTGACCATTGTTACTCTGAACTCCATTTTTGATAATTTGATTATATCTATACCCATCAGTTCTGTGGCAGAGGCCACAGACTCATTATCTTCTCTTTGCTGGGGGGGGATTTCTCCTTCTCGTCATTCTGATGAGGAGAGGTTGCAGGGTTGCCCAGAGCCCAAATTATTGACCAGGACCTGGGCAGTGTGCTCTTGTTTTATAGGGACCACAGGGATGTGGGCTTCTTGATTTTTCAGCCTGCCTTCTGGGGGAGGGGCCTGCCATGCTGGTATGCAGGCAACTCTGTTTTGTTCCATTTGCCCTGTCCCCTGTAAGGGGGATGGGGATGGGCACAATGTGAGCTGGTATTTATGGGCTTTTGTTTTCTGGTGGCTTTCCCTGGTGGTTTGCTGTGCCTCTTCTGAGAGCCAGAAAAGCAGTGGCTATATCCTAGCCTCTGTCTCAGAACAGAGAGATTGCAGTCCACTCTCCACTGAGCTCTCCTGGCCACTTTAACTCTGTTTCTGTGGGTGCTGCTAAAAACCCTGCAGTGTCCTGGGATGTGTGTCCCACAGCTGGTGTCCCAGGCCTCACTTCCTGGGCTGGCCCGTCTCTGTCCTTTGTGCTTCTAACACTACCAGCCACCCCCAGTTCCCATGCCTGTGCTTCTGAGCTCCTTTTTTCAGTGTGGTTTGCATGTGCTCCAGAGTGCCAGTTTCTGGTTTGGGCGTGTGCCTGCTCCCAAGCTCTGGGTTTCAGTCTAGTTTGAGTGTGCACTCCAGAGCTCTGGTTTTCAGTTTGGATGCACACGCTCCTGAGCTCCCGGTTTTAGTCCATTTCCAGTGAGTGCTCTGGAGCTCTGGTTTTCAGTCTGGTCGCGCATACCTGGGCTCATGGTCTCAGTCTGCTCTCTCGTGGGTGCCAGTCCATGAGTAGCAAGTGGCTACTGCTTCCTGGTGCCCAAGCACGTAGGCTCCCTCCCCCTTCCATTTATCTTCCAATATCTCTGCACAGACTCATGGTTCCCCATTTCTTACCTCAATATTCAATGCTGGAGATGTTCATTTGTAGAGATCCATATGTATCTTCCTGCATCTCAGGCTGATTCTGTGGGTGTTCAGGATGGTTGGGTAGATATCCAGCTGAACTCGGGACCAGCTGAGAAAGGGTCTCCTACTCCTCCACCATCTTTTCTCCTCCTTGCAGAAAGTGGTCACTTTTCTATTCATAGAGTTTCTGCTACTCTTTTCTTCATTCTCCGGTTGCGTTCATAGGTATTCAGAACAGTTTGGTAGCTCTCTAGCTGAATTCCTGGGACCAGACGAACGTTAGGTCTCCTGCTCCTTTGCCATCTTGGAATACCCTGGTCCACTTTGCTGCAGGGCTCCCTGTGGCAGAGGAAGGCCCGGCAGTGGAGGTGGTGGCGGCATGGCTGGGCTGCGCTGCATGCAACACTGCGCCCCTTCTCCCGAGATGCTGGGTAGATGGGCGGGTGCGCAATGCAGGAGGTGTGAGCTCCCCGCTCCCGCTCCCCACGCCTCGTGGCACCACCCTGTGGGCCCGGGAGTGGCACACCTCGCAGCGGTGCCCTGTGCAGGCTGCGCAGTTGCTGAGATCAGGCGGCCCAGAGAAACTCCCAAGGGTGCATGGTGGCAGGGCGACAGCGGTGGCATCGAGCCTTTGTATCCTGAGGTTGGTGCTCTGAATAAATTATTTTTAAATATAAATACACATGCATACAATGGAGTATTATCCAGCCATAAAAAGAGAAATTGTCGTTTGTGACATGGATAGAATATGATGACCTTATGAGAAGTGTAATGAGTCAAAGAAAGACAATTGCCATATGATCTTATTTATATGTGGGATTTTTAAAAGTAATATCAAAATAAAGAGAGAAGATTAACTACTACCAGAGGTGGATGATAAGGAAGGTGAAATGGGTAAAGGTGGTCTAAAGGCACAAACTTCCAGTTATAAAATAAATAAAGCATTTAGATGTATTGTACAGCATAGTGACTATATTTAATCATACAGTATTACATATTTGAAATTTGCTAAGAGAGTCGATCTTAAACAATTCTCATCATGAGAAAAAAATATCATAATTATGTATGGCAATGAATCTTAACTAATATTACTGTGATGATTATTTTGCAATATCTATGAATACTGGATGATTATGTTCTATATCTGAAAATAATATGATGTCATGTGCCTATTATATCTAAAAAATAGACATAAACATAAGTTCTAAAACCATAAATCTTATAAGGAAATACTTAGGTTAGAAGAGTCTGGACATTGTACTGGGCAAGGATTTCTTGATATAATACTAAAAGTCCAAGTGACAAAAGCTAAAATAGATGAATGTGACATCACACTAAAATCTTCTGCACGGGAAAATAAACAACATAATAAAAAGACAACTAGGGAAGGAAAGAAGATATCTCCAGATGTCATTTTGCATAAAAGGTTAATATCCAAAATATTTAAGGAACTCATAAAACTCAAAAGCAAAATAAAACAAGCAACAAAAACAACAAAACAAATTAAAATTGGGTTAAGGAACTGAGGAGATTTTTCTCCAAAGGAGACATACAAATGGTCACAGACATATAAAAGGTGACCAACATCACTAATCATCAGGAAATGCCAGCCGAACCCATAATATATATCACCTTCATTCTGTTAGAATGACTATTACTAGCAAAAAAAAAAAATATTTAAGTGCTGGTTAGAATGTGGAGAGAAGGTGATCCTTGTATATTCTTGGTTGGAATTTAAACTTATACAGATATTTTGGAAAGCAAATTAGGTTCTTAAAAAATTTGAAAGCATAATTATCATTGATTCAGCAATCCCACTTCTGGGTATATATCCACATGAATTGAAATCTGGATCTCAATAAAATTTGCACTTTTTTAAAAGATTTATTTATTAGAGAGAGGTGGAAGGGGCAGAGGGAGAAAATATCCAAGAAGACTCCTACTGAGTGTGGAGCCCAACATGGGACTCAATCTCATGAACCATGAAATCAGAAGCTAAAACAAAAGCAAGAGTCATTTGCTTAACTAACTGAGCCCCCCAGGCACCATGACACATTCATGTTTATTGTCATATTATTCACAGTAGCCAACATATGGAAACAAATTAATGACTATTAAACAATGAATGGGTAAAAAATGTGACAAAATATGGAATGCAGTATACAATGGAATATTATTCAGTTTTAAAAACATGAGGACATCTTTTTTCTTTCTTAAAAAAGGACATCTTGTCATTTTTAATTACATGGAAGAGTCTGGAGGACCTCAAAATAAATGAAATATGTCTGACTGAGAAAGACAACCTCCACATGATTTCAGCCATATGTGGAATTTAAAAACATGAATGAATAAATTAAAAGCAGAATCAGACCTACAAATACAGAAAACAAAGGCATGGTTACCTGAGGGAAGAGGGGTGGAGTGATGGGGAAAATGGGTGAAGGGGAGTGGAAGTTATAGACTTTCAGTTCTGGAATGAACAAGTCACAGGAATAAAAGACACAGCATAAGGAATATAATCAAAGATATTCTAACAGTGTTGTATGGTGAAAGATGGCAGCTACAGTTGTGGTAAGGACAGCATAACATATAAACTTATCAAATTACATTTTTACAGTAGAAACTAACATCACATTGTATTTCCACTATACACAATTAAGAAATAGTTGGGAGAAAGAAAAGAAAGAAAAAAAACTATGAAATGTTTAGCCCAGTGCCTAGTACACAGTAAACCGCACAAAATGAAAAAAAAAGATAAATATGTATATACGTGGCTAACATACATACATTTGTTAAATATATATCTATACACATGTATACATATATATACACATTCACATGCATGCGAGTTAATTACTCATCTAACATCTGTCTTGCATATAGGGTATAAGTCACCATTCATAAATGGAGTTAGTTAGGATTTCATAAGTGTGCCTGATTTTTACATCTTCTGGCTTCAGTCTATAGAACTACCTTTATCCAAACACCTTCAGCTCAAAATCTAAAGGTTGATTTTCTTTAATGTTTATCCAGTCAAATTAATTGTTAGCTGGACAATTCAGAGCTTTGCTTAAGATGTTTGGTGTTTATCATTAGCTCTAACATACACATGTTATAGGCATGATTTTATAACTCTGAATTAGAACCTTTAATCTAGCAATGAATTGCTATACTACATAACTGGAACTTCTTTGGAAACTAACTTCTATATATAGAGAATAACCAATTATTCTAATACTATGGAAAACAAACTTCAGTGATTAAGATTTGATATCAATAATGCCTTATTTTTTCCTTTACATTGCAACTTCATAGCATTTATGTTTAGAGCATGGAAGGATTACACTATAATTGAACTATAATTACTCACTCTCTGGAAATCATTTGGAAACAATGAGTGGCATCTTCTATCTTTCCTCTGAAGATATACAGTATTAGTAAATAAATAGTAGTACAAGAAACTGGTTTTCTCTAAAACTTGGTATCACCAAGTTTTCTGTCTAGAGCAAAAATGACAGAACTAACATTAACCCAAATACATCATTTTTCACTATGTAAAGGCCCAGTTATTCCAACCAACTTGGAGTTCATACTTGTTAGCAAATATCCATTTGAACATTACTACCTAGCGCCCTCCAACAAATTATTTCACCTGTTGTGACTTAGCATCCTTCTCTGTACAATGAAGATAATATGAATACCTGCCCTATAGTCAACAACACTACCTTGCATACATAAAAATTTGTTAAGAAGGTTGATCAAATAGTAGGTGTTCCTACCACAATAACATAAATGTGCCAACAAGAACAAAGAAAAAAAATCATATCTTCCCTAAAGGGTTTAATAGGTTTGAATAAGTTAATATACTTAGCAATATTATAACAATGACTGGCACATAGTGTAAAATAAATAAAATATGTATTAAACAATTAAAGTGGAATATTCATTAAAACAAACAAACAAAAGCAATGCAAGCTTCTACACCTAATTAATAATTGTTTATGACTAAATTTGTAGTAATTCCAATCATAGACCTTAGCGACCTTCGGAGGGTGCGGGAACACTGAGGGCAGGTTTTAATGGGTTAAAAATAATGTCTTTGGCCAAATGCTAGTGGCATCATGAGCACAAGCATAAACATGTGCTTGTTCAGAATTCTGAAATTTTATAAGGAATCTTATAAGGAATTCTGAAATTTTAAACTACTTCAGTGCACAGTTACTTATATGGAACTGTAAGCAAGTGCACTTGAGTGCCAGAAAATCTTCATTTGTTGCTTTATTCTAGATACAAAACTTGGAGCAACAACTATTCCTTCATGTCTATTAATTCTGAGTATAATGTACTATATATAATTTGATTAAGAATTTCCCAATTGCACAGTTCTTGTAAATCTTTTCTAGTACAGGCTATGGAAAATTGTATTTTAAATATTTTTAAGGAATTTATTTATTTATTTATTTATTTATTTATTATTTATTTATTTATTTATTTATTTATTTATCAGAGAAAGAGAGCTCAAGCATGGGGAGTGGCAGAGGGAGAGGGAGAAGCAGGCTCTTTGCTAAGCAGGGAGCCCAATACAGGGCTCAATTCCAGGACCCTGGGATCATGACCTGAGACAAAGGAAGATGCTTAACTGACTGAGCTACCCTGGCACCCCTTAAATATTTTATTAAAAATTTATCATTCTAAAATATTTTTATCATTTTTCCCTTGAGATAGAACAAAAAATTCATCTCTGGAAAAATACAGTTTCATAGAATGCTTTATTTTGTTTTGTCCCATTTTGTTTCCCATACCTACAGTGCTTTTAGTGAAACTACCAAATTGTGTGTCATTATGGTCCAAGAAATTGAGGGGTGATATATATAGATGTCAATTGTTTTGAAAGTTAAATAGTGTACATATTTTATTCATTCCATTTTACTACAACAACAACAAAAAAATACTAAACAAATTTTCCAACACTGTTTCTTAAAATACTGCAAGATCCTTATTTTATGCTCATGAAGGAATTGAGTGTGTCAAGAAAAAGAAGAGGGGGGAATTCCCCCTTTTGAAACCTGATAATTCACAAGTTGTCACAGCTAATTGGAAACTGGTAAACATGCAACCAAGTTTGTGGTTTTACAGAACAGGTTCAACAAGGCCTATTTACACTCTAAAAGCCCCGAATTCCACTTGGAATGATCTATTCCATTAGATCAACACTATCCAGCTCTCCATCCTCACTCACTTGGTCTCCATACCTCCAATGTTGNNNNTTCCCTATTGATTCCCACTGAGTTACCTTTTCTAAAATCGAAGTCTGACAATTGTATTATAATTTGTAAATACCTGCATCAAAAAGGGCAAGAAATGAAACTATAACGTGAACCAGGAAGGAGGTGCTATTGGAACATTCCTCTCCTGTTTAGCCAACCACCTGAACTTTGCCCATAGTGTTCCTTATCTGTGGCATCACATCCTTGAGCAAGAGCCCTGGTCCCAGCCTCCTTATACTCATATGAAGGTAGCATCTAGTCACCATTCAACACCAAGATCTACAGTCTATTTCAGCCTCTCCATTTGGTCGAAATCACATGTCCTTATAGGTTTTACCCTTGGGGTATCTGAGTGCCTCAGCTAGTTAAGCATCTGCCTTCAGCTCAGGTCAATATCCCCAGGTCTTGGGATGGAGCCCTGCATCAGGCTCCTGCTAAGCAGGGAACCTATTTATCTTTCTCCCTCTGCCATTCCCTCATGCTCTCTGGATCTATGTCTCTGTCCAATAAATAATATATTTTTTAAAATAAGCTGTACCCTTTCCACATGAGCCTCAAAAAAATTTATGTATTTCCTTACAACTATTTGCACAAACTACACCTACAAATCATATTTCTTAGGGGAAGTAGACAATTGTTATTTATATGTTAAATTCAGTTAGCTAATAGTTGTTTTTTAAATATAATATAGCATAAGACATGTTTTTTGAACAAACGAAGGACTGGATGTTTGATGGTCTTCCTCTGCTTCTTTGTACAATAAGTGACATACTTCAAATCTCAGCTCTAATACCACCTGTTGCTGGAAAGCTTCCCTAAGCCCTCCTTCTTGGGGTTAATATTTTTCCCACAGTACTTTCGACCACAATGGCCTAATGATTTCAGATACAAGTAGCAGCCACTGGATTTCTTCAGGTTTGGAAACTAAAGAACAAATTGCCCTTATTAACAGAAGGTGAACAACTGGATTGTTGCACTAACATTCACCATATTAATATGTACATGATTTCCAAGATTTCTCACTTTACACTGCCACCATGCAGCAAGGACAAATTTTTGAAATAGACCAAAGTCTGATACTTTACGTTTTATTCTTAAGTAATTTCAAATTTATAGAAAGATAATAATAATAATAATACAATTAATTCTCATAAATCTTTTGCCTAGATTCTCCTATACCTTTATGCCCATTTGCTTTATCACTTCTCTCTCCATCTCTCTCTCTTACCAATTGCACACCTTATTATTTTTTTCTAAATATTTTATTATGTATTTCTGAAGAATATGAATATTATTCCACAGAATCACAGTGAAAACTTCAGAAAAAAATGTAACACAGATACAATACAATTGTACAAATGTTTTGAATGCCGAAGTGTAAAAATGAGGAGCTTTCCAGTACAGATTAACAATTACTCCAAAAGGAACAAATTGGTGATTACACATCATGGTGTGTGAATCTAAGGAAAACATTGGTATAGGATCCTAAAGTTCTAATGTGTAGAGTGAAAGAAAAAAAAATGGTACAAACAGCTCCTACTTTATAGTTTCCTGAAAGACTGATCCCACATTCAACAGTTTCTTTAGCGCCCTTGTAACATCCTTATTCCTAAGACTATAAATTAAAGGGTTTAGAACAGGAGTGAGTATGGTATAAAAGACAGATACAATCATGTCCTTCTCAGGGGTGTGATAGGAGGTGGGGAGCATGTAGGTATAGATGGAAGCACCATAGAAGAGGATGACCACCATCATGTGAGAAGAACAAGTGGCAAAAGCCTTCTTCCGTCCCTCTGCTGAGTTCATCCTGTGGATGGTGAAGAGGATGAACGAATAGGAGCTTGAAATGATTGTCACAGGGATGAGGAGCATGAGCACACAACACAGGTACATGAGTGTCTCATAGAGCGAAGTGTCTGAGCAGGAAAGCTTCATCACAGCAGGGACCTCACAGAAGAAATGGTGGATCTCCCGGGATCTGCAGAAGGGCAAGGTCATTGTGATGGGTGTGAACACAAATCCATCCACAGATCCCAGAAACCAGGAGGAAGACGCCAAGAGCAGACATACTCCATGGTTCATGAGGACAGGATAACGGAGTGGATGGCAGATGGCCACATAGCGGTCATAGGCCATGGCAGCTAGAAGGAAAAATTCTGAACCTCCTAGTGTCAGATAGAGAAACATCTGCATTCCACATTCGGGGGCTGAGATCTTATTCACCCCCATGACCTGGTCCATGAGCATCTTAGGCACAGTGACAGAAATGTACATCACATCCATGAGAGACAGCTGAGTGATAAAAAAGTACATGGGATTATGAAGGTGAGCATCACAGTGTATCAGAAGGATCAGGATGGTGTTTCCAGACAAGGCCATCAGGAAAACCACAAAAATGACCACACAAAGGAGAGCTGGGTACTTGAATTGACTGAAGAGTCCCACCAGGTCAAAATCTGATCCTCCAGTATGGTTGGCCAACCACGTGGTGTTCTCCATTGCATTTTACCTGGTGCAGCAAGGAGAGCTGTGGATTTAATAGATCATTTCTGGGATATGAGCACCTTAAATGAATGCTTAGTGAGCTTGAGTGTGAGTGTGTGTGTGTGTGTGTGTGTGTGTGTTTGCATGTTTACATATGGCCATCCAGTGTACCAAAAAGGGGAAGTTCCAAGGACCTGTAAAGTTTAGGAGTATAAATTACCTGTAGTTGTACAAATTTACTAGAAATCTAAGAATTCACAACTCAGGGTCAAAAATATCAGTACCTTAATAATTCCACTACTAGATATGTATTTCCTTAAAGAAAACAAAACACTATCTGCACCCCTATTTTTTTAAAACTTCATATGACCTTTAATTTTTAAGTTAAATTCCAGTAAGTTAACATACAGTGTAATATTAGTTCAGCTGTAGAATACAGTGAATCAACATTTTCATACAATACCTTTTGCCCATCAAAAGTGTACTCTTCTCTCATCTATGGAACATAAGAACTAGGAAGATTGGTAGGGGAAGAAAGGGATAAAGAAAGGGGGGTAATCAGAAGGGGGAATGAAGCATGAGAGACTATGGACTCTGAGAAACAAACTGAGGGCTTCAGAGGGGAGGGGGGTGGGGGAATGGGATAGACCGGTGATGGGTAGTAAGGAGGGCACATATTGCATGGTGCACTGGGTGTTATACGCAACTAATGAATCATCAAACTTTGCATCAGAAACCAAGGATATACTGTATGGTGACTAACATAATATAATTAAAAAAACATTTTAAAAATGTGTACTCTTAATCTGCACAATCTACTTGACCCATCCCCATTCCCACCTCCATTCTGGTAACCATCAGTTTATTCTCTATTTTTAAGAGTCTGTTTCTTGGTTTG
Organism: Ursus maritimus; assembly: GCF_017311325.1. Lineage (NCBI taxonomy): Eukaryota > Metazoa > Chordata > Mammalia > Carnivora > Ursidae > Ursus > Ursus maritimus. The sequence goes on along the minus strand of NW_024426663.1, from coordinate 81,470,121 downwards.
TCTCTCTCTCAATTTTTTTTTGCCTTTGTTCATTTACATTTCTTCTTAAATTCCACATATAAGTGAAATCATATGGTATTTCTCTTTCTCTGACTTACTTTGCTTAGCACAGTACTCTCCAACTCCATCCATGTCATTGCAAATGGCAAGTTTTCAAACTTTTTATTGCTGAGTAATATTCCATTGTTTACTTTTATATTCACCCATATGTTTACTGCAGCCTTATTTATAATAGCTAAGATATGGAAGCAACCTAAGTTTCCTTCAATAGACAAATGGATAAAGACAGAATGGTGTGTGTGTGTGTGAAATAGTGAATGAAATTCTTCCCTTTCTTACAACAAACCCACCAGAATATTATGGTAAGTGAAATGATACATAATTTCTATGGTACATAAGAACTAGCAAGATTGGTAGGGGAAGAAAGGGATAAAGAAAGGGGGGTAATCAGAAGGTAATCATAAATATATATATTTGCCACTAAAATAGTGAATGAAATTCTTCCCTTTCTTACAACAAACCCACCAGAATATTATGGTAAGTGAAATAAGTCAGACTGAGAAAGACAAATATTACATAATTTCACTCATATGTGGAATCTGAAAACAGAAATGAATAAACAATCAAAAAACATTATGAGACCTAGAAGTATTGAGAAGAAACTGATGGTCACCAGAGGGGAGAGCTATGGGGTGATGGGCAGAATTAGTGACAGGAAATGAGAGATACAGACTTCCAGTCATGGAATGAATAAGTCACAGGAATAAAAGACACAGCATAATGAATATTGCCAGTGATATTCTAATAGTGTTGTATTGTGACAGATGGAAGCTACCACTGTTGTAAGCATAGCATAACACATAATTTGTTGAATATCTATGTTGCATACCTGAAACTACTGTAACATTGTGTGTCAAGTACACTCAAATAAAAAAAAACTTTTTAATATCGGTAACTTACAGTAAGGTTGCCACAGTTCAAGGTCATAAGATTTCCTGATAATAGATAATGTTGCTTATCAATGAGTTTGGAAATTTTCAGAATCACTGCCATATAAAAACACACAAAAAAAGTGAATCATTGAAAAAGAAGACAATAAAATCTCTTATTTATAAATTTATGAAAGTCAAAATTGAATCAGCCTTTCTGGTTTAAGGATCCAACTGGATCTTTAAACTCTTAGAGATATATTTTGTGTAAGAAAGATTTAGAATGTAACTGAAACATAACTTGGGGAATATTGATACCAATATTTTAACCCCATTGTCTGTACAATCAGGCCAGGGCATGATGTTCTGTGGTTGTGCAGAGTGATCCATGTATCCCCAGATGCAGATCAGGGTCCTCCACCAATGACCAACCCTTATATATCCTAAGGACATCAATCTAGGAGCCCAAACTTGGAGATTATTCTGTGTGGGTCCAGATTATCCTCTACCCACACTCCCCTTGTTCATTTTACATTGAAACAAAATAATAATGTCAGATTTTAGGTATGTTCAGGATTAAATGATATAAAATATGAAAGTGCTTAGAACATTACCAGTTACGATGAATAAGCACATATATCGTTAAAGACTTAGTATCTATGGTGATTATTATGCAAAATCTGTTTAAGAGATGGTAGTTACCATTTGTGTTTTATGATATAAGATGAATTACTTCATTTGGCCAGTTTTACTATCTATTCATACACATAAGAATTGAGATTTGGTAATTTCTGTACCACCAGACTTTTTAACTTTATGGAAAATCCTATCTTAGTTCTAACTAGTACACGCTTCTCCAAATTCATCTATTTAAATCTCCTACCATTTATTCTAAATCTCATGAGAAAGAATTAGCAATTACAAGATCATTGCCATTCACAAGAGAAAGCATTAGTTGTTTTAATATAAAAACATAATTTACTTCATTGTCTATAGTAACCAATTTTTCAAGGAAACTGATGTAAAGAGCAAAACTGCACAACATTGAGTGTGTCTCTGACTAAAATACAACTCTCTCCCCTGGCTACTCAAAGCCTACGTCTGTGTTAAATGCTGAAGACCAAAGAAAAATTAAATTGATTACACTGATAGAGGTCACAGTCCGTCTATTCAGGCAAAAATATTCTGTGTGTGTATGTGTGTGATTTGAGATGTAAGTAGAATTTTAAAATAGCTCAAAATAAGAAAGAACTATAGAAGTAAATATATCTGTCCTTTCTGAAAATAATCACTAATAACTTCTTTCACATTCTCTTCCAGAGATCAAACCTTTGCAACTTCTCAATTATTGACGTATTAAATGTTAAATTTTAAAAGTCCTTACCAACAACAACAAAAGGAATATTGGCTCTTCTCTCTAGGAAGAATTTAGGAATGATTATGATACAAGGATATTTCAGGAATAAATTCTGACTTTCAAAACATTGCATACTTTTGTAATGATTACAAAGATGAATTACAATATTCAACTTATGACCAGTCCCAAGTTCCAGGGTACTAGAGTAGTAGACAACAATGAAAATTAATTTGATGCCTTAATATAAATATCTGACAAATCTTGTACACATTGCATCAAAAATATAATCTTATTGTCATTTTCCACCCCCACCAACAGATAAAAGCTGACCTCTGGGCAAAATTTTAAAAGAGCTCAATAAAAGCAAAATATACTGTTGTCTCAGTCAATGTTTATGGCGAAATGAAGCAAATTTTTGTTGCTCTTTCATGAATGGGAATCACTTTATTCAAGCCACTCTGAACAGCCTTCCTGGCACACCACACAGACAATAGAATGTTATCTATACCATGCAAGATAACTGGCCACCCTGTTCATTCTTATTTTTCTATCCAGTTGTTTGAGCTTAATGTAAGCAGAACAGTACAAATTTAAATTGGGGAATTAATAGTGGTGGTAGGGACACCTGGATGGTTCAGTAGTAGAGCATGTAATTCTTGATCTTCAGGTTGTGAGTTTGAACCCCATATTGGGTGTAGAGTTTACTGAAAATAAAAATAAATAAATAAAAATTTTCACACTATCCCCTTATTGTGTTGTTTTGTTTTATTTTGTTTTGTTTTGTTTTAAATACTGGTGGTAGAATAACAAATCTTTACTTGAAGCTCACAACATCCCAGAAATGGTTCTATTGTTCTCTAACAATCTATATTTCACCTTCCCCAAGAGTCAATGAAGCACCTAATCATCTTATTTTCTCCTTTTACAAATTAAATAATTAAAATTCCCAGGATAGTCAATTTACCATAAGGATAACAAAGAGAAAATTATTTAAAGAAGGGGGAGTGGGCACCTGTGTGACTCAGTTGGTTAAACATCAGCCTTTGATTCAGGTAATGATCTTGGGGTCCCAGGATTGAGTCCCATGTCAGGCTCCCTGCTCAACAGGAATCTGCTTCTCCTCTGCCCCTCCCCTGCTCATGGACACACATGTGCTCTCGCTCTCTCTCAAATAAACAAAATCTTAAAAACAAACAAATTATCAGGGTAACTGCCTAGCATCACACAATTCACCTGAAGGAGGATTTGTGACTCAATCTCAAATCAGGTGATAGAACCCAGAGACTATAATGCTGCAGTAGCTCCCTAGAATACTATCTTCCCTCCACAGTCTACAATTTAGGTATTATCAGTCATTGTCAGTTTCATCTAAGAAACATAAAGATAACTGAGACATTAACTTCAGTTTTCTAAATATCAGAATTAATGTCCACTCAAAGTAAAATCAGTCTCATTTCTTCTATAAAATTTCGGCCTCAATAAAACAAGCATATCATTCAATAACGTGGGAGGCATGCATATTCTTTTATCCATACATAAATGGAAATCAAAAAGCCATTTCCTAATATGCTGCAGTAAATTATCACTACAAGAAAGATACAATCAAAAAGGACAATTAAGACAACTCTTATCTTGAAGAGCACTAAGAAATGTATAGAATTGTTGAATCATTATACAACTGAAACGAATATAATGTTGTATGTTAATGATACTAGAATTAAAAAAATATCACATTTGCTTTTTTCATAAAAATAGATGATAGGGAAAAATTGAGGAAATATGGTCAAAAATTAATAGCATGTATCAGAAGGAGAACAAGTCAAAAACAATAATTACCCTTTTTGCTCCTGCAGTTCTTTCTATATGATTGAACTCAGCATCAGATGATGCTGTAGCTCTTATCCATCTGAGTAATAGAGTATGGCCATGGTTAACAGTATAAAGATGAACAGGACAATGACATCATCCTGGTTTTACTCTGCCCATTATGGGAGTTGATGAGGTTTGCTGTTGATTAATTCCTTCTGGGACTTTGAAGAAGAAAGCAATTACAAGGCCTAAAAACAACAACAAAAGGTAATAGGTATGAGGTATTGATATAGTTCTCTTATTTTTTTTCTTATCTGAAAGATAAGACAGTTGCATCTGCAACTCATAGACTAATTGATGTGTCAAGTACAGCACCACTAATCAGTACTGTAGTTGAGAATAAAATTGAAGAGATTTCCTTGACATCTCTCTCTCAATCACTCTTCATTAGATTACTGATTGTACTCTTCTGTTACTCCACTCTAATCAGCATTGGTTTAGTGTTGCATTTTAGGGTAAATGTTTTATAATTTAAATGTCAATGTGTTAATAATAGAAACAATATAAAAACACAAACCACCAAACGGAAAATTGAATCAATATATTGTACACCTGAAGTTAATATAACATTGTATGTCGGTTATATTTTAATAATACAAAACAATTCTTCTAAACCTTTTTCTATATATGTGTTCTGGAACTATGTCAATCATTACCTTATTTCATCATTGCCCATAACATCCTTTCTCCAGACAATGCATTTTGCTTGTAAGGCCCACATGTACAGACCAGAGCCTTCTGTGTCCTCCTGGGTTCAGCCTGCAGATGATTCATCCTGACTCCTTCGATTTTTATTTTTCCTTCCCTAAACTGCCATTTTTAGTTTTCTAAAGTCTTTATTTCAATTCTACTTAGGTTTTTTTAAGTTTTTATTTAAATTTCAGTAAGTTAACATTGAGTGTAATATTAGTTTCAGGTGTACAAAATAGTGATTCAACTCTTCCATACTACACCTGGACCTCATCACAAGTGCTCTCCTTAATCCCCATCACCTATTTAATCCATCCCTCTACCCACCCCTTTTGGTAACCATCAGTTTGTTCTCTACAGTTAAGAGTCATCTTCTTGGTTTACCTCTCTCTCTTGTTTTGTCACTCTGCTCATTTGTTTTGTTTCTTAAATTTCACATAGTATGATCATATGGTATTTCTCTTTCTCCTACTGACTTATTTCACTTAGCATAATACTCTAGCTCCATTCCTGTCTTTACAAATGGCAAGGTTTCATTATTTTCTTTATGCCTGAGCAATATTCTATTTCTATATATACCACCTCTTCTTTATCCATTCAACAGTCAATGCACACCTGGCTCTTTCCATAATTTGGCTATTGTTGATAATGCTGTTATAAACATCAAGGTGCAAGTATCCCTTTACATTCATATTTTTATACTCTTTGGGTTCATATTTAGTAGTGTAAATCCTGGATCATAGGGTAGTTCTATTTTTAAATTTTTGCAGAACCTCCACAGTGTCTTCCAGAGTGGCTGCACCAATTTGCATTCCCACCAACATTGCAAGAAGTCTCCCCCTCTCCACATTCTCACTAATACCTGCTGTTGATTTTAGCCATTCTAACAGTGGTGAGGTGATATCTCTGTATAGTTTTGATTTGTATTTCCCTGATAGTGAGTGAAGTTGAGCATCTTTCCATATGTCTGTGGTACACATGAATGTCTTCCTTGGGGAAGTGTCTGTTCATGTCTACATTAAAATTCATTTTAAAATTGGATTATTTGCTATTTGGGTGTTGAGTTTTAAAATATATTTATTTATTTTGGATACTAACCCTTATCAGATCTGTCATTTGCAAATATCTCCTCCCATTCCCTAGGTTGCCTTTTAGTTTTGTTTCTTGTTTCCTTCAGTGTGCCGAAGCTTTTTCTTTTGATAAAGGCTCAAGAGGTTATTTTTGCTTTTGTTTCCCTTGCCTCAGGAGACATATTGAGTAAGGATTTGTTATGGCTGAGCTCAAGCACGTTACTGCTTGTGTTCTCATCTAGGATTTTTATACATTCATGTCACAGGTTTTCTATCCATTTGGCTTTTGTGTGCGATATAAGAAAGTGGTCCAGTTTCATTCTTTGGTTTGTTGCTGTCCAGTTTTCCCTACACTGTGTGTTGAAGACACTGTCATTTTCGCATTGGATATTCGTCCCTGCTTTGTCAAGGATTAGTAGACCATATAGTTGTGGGTCAATTTCTGGGTTTTCTATTTTGTTCTGTTGATCCATGTGTCTGATCTTGTGCCAGTACCATACTGTCGTGATGATCACAGCTTTGAAATAGAGCTTGAAGTTCAGAATTGTGATGTCTGCAGATTTGTTTTTCTTTTTCAAGATTGCTTTGGCTATTCAGAGACTTTTGTCTCCATACAAATTCTGCGATTCTTTCTTGTAGCTCTGTGAAAAATGTTGCTGTTGTTTTGATAGGGATAGCGCTAAATGTGTAGATTGCTTTAGCTACTCCAGACATTTTCAAAATCTTTGTTCTTCCAATGCATGAGCATGGAATGTCTATTTCTTTGACTCATTCTCAAATTCTTGCATCAGTGTTTTATAGTTTTAAAAGTAGAGGTCTTTCAACAATTTGGCTGGGCTTATTCCCAGGCATATTATTGTTTTTGGTGCAATGATAAGTGAGATCGATTCCTTAATTTTGCTTTTTGATGCTTCATTATTGGTGGATAGAAATGCAACAGATTTCTGTATATTGATTTTGTGTCCTATGACTTTGATGAATTTGTTTATAACTTCTAGCGTTTCCTTTTGGTGGAGTCTTTTGGTTTTTCTCTATATAAAGCATGATGCTCTTGCAAATAGTGAAAGCTTTTTATATTCCTTGTGAATTTGGATGTCTTTTATTTACTTTTGTTGTCTGATTGGTGAGCTGGGACTTCCAGTACTATGTTAAATAACAGTGGTGAGAGAGGACATCCTTGTCTTTTTCCTGACGGTAGAGGAAAAGTTCTCATGTGTTTGCCATTGTGGATGATATTAGTTGTGTGTTTTTGGTATATGGTCTTTATTATGTTGAGGTAGGTTTCTTCTTTCCCT